>NC_077234.1:209209957-209400271 GCF_027887165.1 Monodelphis domestica
AAGATCCAATAAGTAGTAAGTGATAGAGCCAGGATTTGGACCCAGGTCCAAATGACATTCAATCTCATTCTTTTTACACTATACCATGTTCCCTTTTCTCAGAATCACATATTGGTGCTTCTATTAACTTGTCATTTTTAATAAAACTATCCATCCAAAAACTGTTTGCTGGTCATGAAATAGTTTACTTAGAAAATCCTAGAGAATCAGCAAAGAAAATAATTGGGAAAATTAATAGCTTCCACAAAGAGGCAGAATACAAAATAAACGCACAAAAACTGGCATTTCTACATAATAATAACTTTCAATAGATATTCAGTGCTTCAGCATAACTCCCTTGCTACAGACACACTTTGATTATATACCAGGATGCATCAGATAACAGATTTTTCATTTGGTGCTTGAAATACTTCTGGGACCAAAATATTTATACTGCACCAACAAAATTCTTCAAGAATAAGTGATTATATGAGCTAAACATATCTAATGAACCAATTAAATGGGGGTATTTTGATTTTTCTAGAGGCATACCTCTTGCTTTAATACCATTCCACAGCAATTAAGAAAAACCCAGACTTGTTCACAGGAAGAAGCTTAGAGAGGCAAATTGCATTGTATAAAACCAACATGTAACAAGGTAACAAAAGATATAAACCTAGCATAGACTTTTAAAATAATCATTAATCTTCTCTAACAATTATGTGGTTCATCTAGGCAATACTCAGGTGTGAAGGAAATAAATACCACATTCTACCATCTGCTGAACAGACATAAATATAGCCAAAATTTGAACTAATGGGTTGTCTTCCCTCACAAATAATAAGAAAAATAAATTAACTCTTTCAGAACCTCTTATTAGACCCTTGTACTATATTATCTGTATTCACAGACACTCAGAATTAGAAAGGACCTCAGAAGTCACCTAATCCAATCCATACTTTGAAAAACCATTTCTCGTTTAGTACATCTGGTAAGTCATCTACTCTTATCTTGAAGATTTCCAGTTAGGGGAAACGGCTGCCTCCTGAGGCAGAATATTCTACTTTTGAACAGCAATAAATGCTGGGAATTTATCCTTAAATAAAATCTAAATTTTTCTCTGAGACCAAGATAAACCAGGCTAATCTCTCTTTTTTAATTATTGTCCTTTGAATTATTGAAGGTAGCTACCAGTTCCTTTTAATTCTTAAAGGTAGATATGACCCTGGTTCCATACCTGATGTTAGTTAGCTACTTTGCCTATTTTTTTGTGTTGTATCATTTGATGAGCATACTACATATACTTCTATCCAACATTCATTAAAAAATCATCTTTACCATCCAGGACCAAGCACAGGTCATTTGTGTACTCTGTTATAATTGTTCTCTAAATGGACATTGACTTTTTTTTGATGACTATTTTTTGGATCCAACTATTCATCCAGTCCCAAATCCCCCTTACTGGAAGGCATAGGCTGTATCTCTCCATCATTTCCATGAAAATATTGAATTCTTTGTTAAATTTTTAGTTAATGTCTAGATCATTCTTCTAATCTAATAGTGTAATTATACTGCCAATTAAAAAGAAATTAAAATGTGATGGGCCACTATATTTTTTAAGACTGGATCTCCCTATCTCACCCAGATGAGAGGTTCAGGGAGTACTTATTCTGAACAGAGTAGTTTTGACATGCTAGATTTCTGGTCTTGTCCCCTTTTAGGCAACCTGGTGTGAACTTTAAATTACTCCACCCTACTTAAACCTTACTTTAGGGGAAGATAAAGTTGTAATCTCCTGATTGAACAATGAAGGTATTTAGTTCTCACCTTTTAGAGAAGCTAGAATGCTAAACTAAGTCTACTTTTTTATATTAATACAAAAAGGTGTTAAGTAACTATAGAGGTTAAATTAATCACAAAAAAGGACAAGTAACTAACAAAAGGAGAACTTAACAAAGAAGTGTTAAATAACTCAAAAATCTAATCAAAGAAGGTGAGAACTTAAAGTATGGGCAGTCCTGGAGAAAGCCTTTGATATGATTGGTAGATATGAAAGTTTAGAGGAGGAGACATAAGGGTGAAAGATCTATATATTTGGGAATTTTTGTCTCCCAAAAAAAAAACATCCTCTTTCCCCGGAGAGGTAAATATGGCTGATCACTTCCTGTGAGCAGCCTAGGCACCAGTTTGATACTGGAACTCAGCCTGGAGGAGCTCACTCAGACAGCTTCCTTGAGACGGTCTCCTAGTGAGTGATAAGACTGACTTCCTTTTGCCTTGGGCTCAGGGAGGCCCCTTTGGCCAAGGCCTTTAACTCCTGCCTGGCTCAGCCTGAGCGAGAGAAGTTTAAATTAACACTTTCCTCTCCCTCTCCTTCTCTCTTCTCCTTAATTCCTTCTCTCTATATTAATTAAAATCACCATAATTTCCAGCTGACTTGGGTATATTATTATTTGGGATATCCCATGGTGACCAATTAATTTAGATTTTAAGACACAATGCTAAAATTATCCTTTACACTGGTAGTCCCCTATTCCAAGAGGCTCACCATATAGAAATTGAACATATAGACAAACACTCAAATGGCTTGGTTCACTAGAGCTCAGAACTCACAAACTCAAGAGAATCACCAGCTTCAACCTCTCTGATAACAGGAAATACAGATACGAACTACCCCTTCCCCTAACTAAGATACTCTTGAAAACAACAAATGATTAATTCTTGGGGTCAAAATTATGTAAACATATCCTTTTTAAAAAAGGAGAGGAGGGAAGGAACTTGAGTAAATTCACAAGAATCTTAAATATTAATCAGGAAGCAAATAAGTTTGGCAAAAGTTAACATAACACCAAGCAAGCAAAAACAAAGCTATCAAAAATCTTATATGATAATCAAATATACTGTTTTGGCTAGCCAGATAAATGGCACACTGTGGATAGAGTGCTAATGCTAGGTCTGGTGTGTGAATCTTAAAAATTCTCAACTCTACCTTGGAACATTATCTTAAGGTTAAGGTTAAGGTTATCTCCCATTTAAACAATGGTGGTACTTGATCAGGAATGTATTGGGAACTTTAAAATTACTCCACCCATACTTAGTCATACCTTAAGGGAAGATAAAGTTGTAAAACTCCTTACTGAACAATGAAAAGTACTTAACCCATACTTATAGTAAGGCAAAAGCCCTTAAGCTAGGTCTGTTTTTAGATCTAATACAAAAGGGTGCTAAGTACCTATGAAGGTTAAATTAATCACTAAAAGGGCAAACTTAGCAAAGAGATGTGAAATACTCAGAAGTTTTAGTCTACCCAGAGAAGGTGATAACAAGATGTGAATTAAGAATGGTCAGTCCTTTGGAAAATGTCCACTGTGATTGGTAGATGTGAAAATTTAGGGGAAAGTGACATAGGAGAAAATTCTCTTTAAAAGGAGGTAAGAGGCCTCTGGACTTCGTTCAGCTTAGGAAGCTGAATTGGAGGCTCTCTCGATAGCTGAACTTAGTTGAACTCAGGAGCTGAACTGCTGGGTCTCTGAACACTAGAGTTTTACTTGGAAAGATCTTGTGGTGAGTGATTAAAGACTGACTTAGTTTCTCTCTTAAAGAGAAAGGCCTAAGCCAATGGCCTATGCCCTAGCCTTTTCCTACTATTTCCTCTTACTCTTTCTCTTTCCCTTTCCTTAATTCCTTCATTTATATAAATTAAAATCTTCATAAAACCCAGCTGACTTGGGTATTTCATATTTGGGAATTTTTCCCATGGTGACCACTTATTTTTGATATAAAGTAAAGATGCTAAAAATTATCTTTACAGTTTGGGCAGTCACAGTCTTGAACCACTCTTTTGTTGGTTACAGTTTATGGCAACCACTCTTTTGTCTGTAATAGGAGTCAGGAAGACATATCACTGAGTTAAAATCTGGCCTCAGAACTTATCAGCTATAATTTTCTGGCTGTGTGACCCTTCACAAGTTACTTAACCTTGTTTGCCTCAGTTTCATCATATATAAAATGAGCTGGAGAAGGAAATGACAAACTATTCTAGTTGTCTTTCCCAGGAATACCCCAAATGGGATCATCAGGTTGGCAAGACTTGACAATTTGGCTGATAGTGACAGCCTCTACCAAGTAAATGGGTATAATGGGAAACTTGCTCTGTGCTTCTCTCTGTCTCAAACAACCAAAAACCCTGGCTGCTTTAACCACCCAGCTATAGCTGGGACAGGATAGTATCCCCTGGCAGCAGTACACCATCATTTTATTTTTTGCTCTGTGGAGCACTATATCTAAACACCTAACACTGTTCTCGTGGGAGTGAAAGACAGTATGTCCAAGTAGGGAGAAAGCTGGTCTCTGAGTCAGAAAGCCATATGGTTCAAGTCCAACTTCTAATGTGTATAGGCTGTGTGGCTTTGGGCACATCACCTGACCTCTTGGTGTTCCTGGAATTCTCTAAAGATATGAATTATGGAATAGATGCAGATCTGCATCAGTGGAGGAAGTTATCTCCCAGGGAGTTCCTAATGATGAAATCCAGGTTGAGGCCTATAATGGACAAATAAATGCATTTTAAAATGGATATAAAAATAATACATCCCAAAGTAATTAATAATGTTTAGCAACCTGACTACCATAACTCTGATCTGGGACTTCCTTCTTGGAACACCGTAGGGGCCTAAGGAAATGTGCCATCAGTTTCGACAAGCACTAGTTCTTGTGATTGCAGAAGTCTTTTTGTGCCATAGCTCCCTTTGGCAATTACCTACAATGGTAGGTATAAGATATAGCCTATATCTCTCCACCATTTCTGTAAAAATACCAAATATTTTATTAAATGTTTAGTTAACATCTAGGTAAACTATATCTAAAGCATTCCTGTGTAATTACACTGCCAAATAAAAAGAAAGAAAAATATGATAGGCCACTATACTTTCTAAGACTGGATCTCCCTATCTTATCCAGACTTAAAAACCTATAATTACCTATGATAAATATCTATAATGCCTATGAAAAAAGCCCATATTCCCCACAGAGGAACAATGCTTTAGGAAATAAAGAAATGCTAAATTTTAGTTAGTCAGTGAAAATAAAGATGTTATTTTTCCCATTCATATTTACAGACCCTTTGAAATCCATCCATAGAAGACTGTGGTTTTCTTGGATCCCAACTTGAGAACTTCCGCAATATCATCTTTGCAACAGAAATCATTCTGGGGACCAGGTGAAGGGAAAATAGCTATCTACTGTGTACCCATGTTACTCTCTGTTCCTTCTTTCCAGACCCAACATCCAACTCATAAAACAATGAGCATAAGCACAGGCAAACTCATTATTTAGGGAGAAGATTTAGCATTTAATTTCAAAATCACCATCTGAAAAAACTTCATGACTTGAATCTGGGAGCAAAGAGCAACACAATCCTGACATCAGATAGAAGAAAAGACCTGCCTTTCCACATGAATGACTATGCCAGTCTTCCAGGAAAAGAGTCAATCTCCAGACCTGCCCAAACTGAATTGTTTGTACTTAATGTGGTTAATAGTCAATCCTTAAATCTCTTGAATCATCTCTTATTCTTTAATTATTAAATGCTGAATTCCTTTTCCATTCAAATCAACAAACAATCAATAGCTGCTTTAGGCAAAGCTCACTGGTCTCAATTGCTAGTCATGTCTCAGATTGACCTAGCTGCATTTTGATGACAAACTTTTTTAAAAATCATATTTCTACAAACAGGTGTAACAATTTTATGGATAATTTTTACAACTTTGTTTTGTTCTGCTTAATTTTTTTTTATTTCATTTTGTTAAATTTTATGTTTTGTTTAGCTTGGTTTTGGAAATTCAGTCTTTTTTCACAATAGTTTTCCATGCTTTATGGCCCCATTTATGGGGGGGGGGTGGCAAAGATTCTAAAGTTGTTTGCCATTTCCTTCTCTAGTTGATTTTACAGATGAGGAAACTGAGGTTAACAGAGTCAAGTGACTTGCCCAGAGTTACACAGCTAATAAGTGTCAGAGGCTGAATTTGAAATCAGAAGGATGAATCTTCCAGACTCCAGTCCCTGGACACTTTATCCACTGAACCACCCAACTGCCCAGACTCTTTCAAAGCAGCTGGGATGGAATCCTGTGATTTATAGCTGCAGTGCTGAAATGAGAAGACTATAATGAGTAAATTGAAACACTTTAAATAGTATTGATTTTCAGCGTTGGAGGGATGGGAATCATTTTTTTCCCTAAAAATAAAGGAGAATGAGAGAGGTGGTCAAGTAGGGGAAAAGTTTCTGAGAAAAATATTTAGTGTAGTCACATGGATTTATAATGTTGGCAGAGATGAAGAGGGAAGGAGGAAAGGGATAAACATTCATCTAGTACCTACTCCGTGCAAAACACTGTGCTAAGCACTTTAGAATTACTCTATCAGTTGATTGGCACAACAACCTTGCAAGGTAAGTGCTATTATTATCTTCAATTAACAGTTCAGGAAACTGAGGCTGAGAAAGGCTAACTGACTTGCCTAGGGTCACAGAGCTTAACTCCAGGCCCAATGTTACTGTAATCATTTGCTTTTTATTTCTGTCCATGGACTGATAAGTATAAAAAGCTAGCTAATGTGAGGCTAGATGAAATGGCAAGACTATTCAACGAATCAATAAACAACTAATGAACAAGGCAAAAACCACTTTCATGGCTGTGGTAGAAGGAAACCACAAGCAGATAAGAAGCAGACTATAAAAGATTTTCTGCCATGCTGCACAGAAACTTTGAAATACATTAATTCTTTGAATATGCCCTTAGAAGGTTTTAACTTTAAAGGATGTTTTTTTTTCCCTTGTGTCAGTGGTCCATGGCAGTCTATCAAAATATATAGACCTCTCAGAATATATGGTTTAAATAATTGAAAGAAATTGGAGGCTCAATATATTGAAAGCCAGGTCCAGGGAGTCCTGGGTTCAAATCTGACCTCAGATATTGCCTAGCTTTGTGACCCAGGGCACACATTCCCATTGGTAGCCCTTAACCACTCTTCTGCCTTGAAACCAATAAATGTTATTGATTTTAAAACAAAAGTAAAGGTTAGGGGGAAATAAAGAAAGTTATATGTTTCAGGTAAAGGTTAGTGAAAGTAAATATGTAATTTTACCCATCATGGGGCCCCTGAGATCTTCTCCCCTTTCTGTGTTTGTGGATTCCAGATTAGAAATTCCTGCTCTAATGCATAAGTTTCAAAGGGATGTGGAAGGTGAAATTCTATTCATAAATGAGATAATGATGATAAATAAAATTTATATAGTGCTTACTATGTGCTAAGCAATATATTAAGCATGTTACAACTATCCTCTCATTTGATCTTCACAAAATCCTGGGAAGAGATGCTGCTATTATCCCCATTATACAGATAAGGATACTGAAGTCAACAGAGGTGAATCGACTTGCCGAGGAAGGTCACGTAGCTAGTAAATATCATAAGCTAATTTAAATTCAGGTCTTTCTGCATCCAAGTCTAGCACTTAACTGCCTGACAAGATTACAGACTAAGAGTTGGCAGGAATGTTAGAGGCCATCTTGTTCAAACCCTTCATTTAAGAGATAAGAAAAAAATTCAGATTGGTTACTTGACATGCCCCAAATCATTTTGATAGTGAAATACCCAATAGATCAGAAGCTAAGACTTAATATTCTTCATTCCAATGCTATTTTTTTTTCTACAGGGTCTTCCCTTTTGAAAATGATGTTCTCTTTTGTTTCTTTCTTTGGGGAGAGGAGGGTTAGGACCTGGACAAACCTGTGATTTTATCTATGCAGGGAATGGCTGGTCTGAAGACCAATACTAATGATGTAGATCATTGATCCTCTCCAACTCTTTGGCAACTTACTATTATAGCCACTTGGGTATACTAAAGGTTTAATGACTTTCCTAGAGTCACAGAGTATTTGTCAGGGACATGACTTCTACTTCTACTATTCTATCTGACTCCAAGGCTTATTCTCCATTTAGGCAGTCAATATGCATTTATTAAGTGCCTACTGTGTTCCAGTTGCCATTGCTTCTCAAAATTACTTTATGTTATTTTGTATATACAGTATATGTATATGTATATTGTATCCTCAAAGTAGAATGTTAGCTCTTTGAAGGCAGGGACTCTCATTTCTGTTCTCAGTGTCCCTAGCACAGTGCTTGGCCCATTGTAACTAAGCATACAGTAAGTAGTTAATAAATGTTTAATGAGGAGACTTCCGGATAAGCATGGCAGCAGTCTAGACACGGGATACTTCCTCTACTCAGATCCACCGATATAGACTACCTCAAAAGATCCTAAAAACCATTTTCATAAGAATGAAGGGACTCTACAGTAGAGAGAGATTTGGGCATTTCCACACTATAAGAGGATTATAAAGTTCCCACTCAAACATGAGCTGATCTACCCTCCCCCACCCCACCTACAGAAGCAGAAGCAGAGGCAGAACCAGCATGTGCCAGAATCAGTGAGTGAGCAAGAGACACCTCTGAAGTGAGCAAGGGGCACCTCTAGGTCCTTGGAAGCTGACTAAAAATATGGAGGACCTACCCCCCCCTGAGAAAAGTTACACCTGAAACCCAGGCAGGCTGGGGAGTACAGACCGTGGGCACTATCAGCATGAAGGCTCAGAGAAGGGCAACAAACAGCAGAAGCTGCACCTGAAATCCTGGTGGGCTTGGGAGCTCAGACCATGGGCTCTATCAGCAAGAAGGCTCAGAGGAGGGCAGAAAACAGAAGAAGCTGCACCTGAAACTCCAGCAGCCTAGGGAGCACAGACCATGGGCACTCTCAGCAATGAGGCTCAGAGAAGAACAGTGACCAACAGAAGCTACTGAAAGTTGAGAGCTTACCTCAGGCAAAATCCTTGCTCCTTGACTCCATATACAGAGAGCCTGCCCATTTCACCCAAATCTCTGACTAAAAAGGGAAGGAAAAACCCCCGCAGTGATGGCAAATTGTGCCCAGGAACAACAACCTCCATCCACCACCAAAATGAAAAAAAAAAAAGAAGGCATTGACCCTCAAAAATTTTTACTGAGGAGAAACCCAGGCTACAGAGGAAATAGAGGAGGAAATTGAAACAATGCCAAAACCTTCAAAAAAAATGGAAATTGTCCACAAGCTCTTAAAGAATTTAAATGGAAGCTTAACCAAAAGATGGAAGCCTTCTGGCAAGAAAAATGGGAAATAATTCAAAGACAAATTGACAGTTTGAGAGACAAGAACTCCCAATTGAAGAAACATCTGGAAGCCATGAAAATCAGAATAGGCCAAACCAAAAAGGAAATTCAAAAGATTAAAGAAGTAAACCAAAACATTATAACAGAAAACCAGGCCTTAAGGACCAGATTGTGGCAACTGGAAACCAATGATCTTGCAAAACAGCAAGAATTAATGGAGCCAAGTCAAAAGTGACAAAAGAGAAGAAAACATAAGATATCTCACTGACAAGATGAGATATCAAGAAAACAGATCACGACAAGACAATTTGAGAATCATTGGTCTACCTGAAAAGTCAGAAATGAACAAAAATCTTGACATCATACTACAAGAAATCATCCAAGAAAAATGCCCAGATGTTCTTGAACAAGGGGGCAAAATAGACATTGAAAGAGTTCATAGAACACCCTCTACACTAAATCCCCAAAAGACAATGCCCAGGAATGTAATTGCCAAATTCCAAAGCTTTCAAGCTAAGAAGAAAATTCTACAAGAAGCCAAAAAGAGACAATTCAGATACCAGCAAGCACCAATCAGGCTCACACAAGAAAGGTACCACAAGGCCTGGAACATGATTTTCAGAAAGCCAAGAGAACTGGGTCTTCAACCAAGGATCACCTATCCATCAAAACTGACTATATACCTCCAGGGGAAAGTATGGGCATTCAACAAAATAGAAGATTTCAAAATATTTGTAAAGAAAAGACTAGAAGTAAGTGGAAACTTTGATATCCAAATACAAAGAACAAGAGAAACATGAAAAGGTAAATAAGAGAGGGAAAAGAGGAAAATGTTTTCATTTTTTATTCAAACTCTCTTCATTAAGGGCTACAATTAGATCAAATTATATGTATTAATAAAGGGGGAAATGTTATTTATAACTCTCAAAATTGTATTTATTATTATAGTAACTAGAATAATAACTCACAGGAAAAGACTGGGGGCATAAAGGACTATAAGGTGATATGGAAAAAAAGAAAAAGGGTTGAGGGGAATCGAATATGGTACCAAAAGATACTGGAAGAAATAAAATAAATAGGATAATCTTTATCACATATACACATGGGAAAGGGAGAGGAAGAATACTCTTATAAGAAGGAGAGGAAGAAAGGGCTAATTGGCATTACTTAAATCTTACTCTCAGTGAAATTAATTCTGAGAGGGAAGAGCATCTAGATCCATTGGGATCTTGAATTCTATCTGATCCTACAGGGCAAGTGGGGAAAAACTAAGGGAGTACAAAAAGGGAGGGAAGGAGAGGGGAAGGTAACTTAACAGATTCTAAAAGAACAAGAAGGGAACAAAAAGGGAGGGACCAGAAAGGGAAGCATATTAAGGGAGGGAATTAGGGAGATTGATTAAAAGTAAAGGACTAGTTTAAAAGGATATATCAAAAGAAGAAAGGACAGAACCAGGAGAGGATATCAAAATGCTAAAGAATTCATAAGTGACAATCATAACTTTGAAAGTGAATGGGATAAACTCACACATAAAATGTAAACAAATAGGAGAGGGGATTAGAATCCAAAATCCTACCATATGTTGTCTACAAGAAACATACCTGAGGCAGGTAGATACTCACAAGGTCAGAATTACAGGTTGGAGCAAGACCTATTGAACCTCAACTGATAGAAAAAAGGCAGGAGTTGCAATCATGTTATCTGACAAAGTCAAACTAAAAATAGACCTGATTAAAAGGGATAGAGAAGGTAAATACATCCTCATAAAAGGCAGTTTAGACAATAAGGAAATATCAATAATCAACATATATACACCAAATGGATTAGCATACAAATTTATAAAGGAGAAACTAGTAGAATTGAAGGATGAAATAGATAGTAAAACTATACTAGTGGAAGACCTGAACATACCACTATCAAATTTAAATAAATCAAATGAAAAATTAATAAGAAAGAGGTAAGAGATATGAATGAAATCTTATAAAAGTTAGAGTTAATAGATATATGGAGAAAAATAAATAGGGACAAAAAGGAATACACCTTCCTTTCAGAAGCACATGGTACATTCACAAAGATCAGCCATATACTACGGCAAAAAAACATGGCAAACAAATTCAGAAAAGCAGAAATAATAAATGCAACCTTTTCAGATCATAAGGCAATAAAATAATGATCAGTGAGGGTACATGGAGAGACAAAGAAAAAATTAATTGGAAACAAAATAATATGATTCTCCAAAATTGGTTAGTTAGAGAACAAATCATAGAAAAATAATTTCATTGAAAAAAATGACAATGATGAGACATCCTTTAAAACTCTATGGGATGCAGCCAAAACAGTACTCAGGGGGGAATTTATATCCTTGAGTTCATATATTCACAAATTAGGGAGGGCAGAGGTCAATGAATTGGACATGCAAATCAAAAAACTTGAAAGCAAACAAATTTTAAAAACCCAGAAGAAAACTAAACTAGAGATCCTAAAAATGAAGGGAGGAATTAATAAAATTGAAAATGATAGAACTATTGAACTAATAAATAAGACTAGAAGCTGGTATTTTGAAAAAGAAAAAAACAAAATAGACAATGTACTAATGTAAAAAATAGACTCGAATACAGGACTACAATCCCCACGAGCCTTTGCTCCACTTCCCCAGAATGCCTTGTAATCTCACCTGGGCCAAGATCGAGAAGGTATTTAAGCTGATTCAAAGGCTTTTGAGTAGCTCTCTCTCTCACTCTTGGACTTCCATTTTGGGGCAGGCCTGGCTTTTTTTCATAATGTAGGTGAGGTTGTGTCTAGGCCACTCTATGGCCTGGACACGTGTTTCTCATCCTGTATTTTCTTAAATCCTTAATCTTCAATAAACCTCTAAAAAAATATAATACTCCTGGCAGAGAGAAACTAATTTCTGCCTCAGATGCCTCAATCTCCCCAGTCTCCCCTAAATTTTAATCTTTACACTAGTCAATTGAATTTCAAAAAAAGGAAGGAAGAAAACCAAATTAACAGTATCAGGGATGGAAAGGGAAAACTCACCTACAATGAAGAGGAAATTAAGGCAATCATTAAATACTATTTTGCCCAATTATATGGCAATAAATGTACCAAACTAGGTGATATGGATGAATATTTACAAAAATATAAATTGCCTAGATTAACCGAAGAAGAAATAGAATTCTTAATTAATCCCATATCAGAAAAAGACATTAAACAGGCCATCAAAGAACTCCCTAAGAAAAAAATCCCCAGGGCCTGATGGATTCACAAGTGAATTCGATCAAACATTCAAAGAAGAGCTGATCCCAATACTATACAAACTATTTGACATAATAGGCAAAGAGGGAGTTCTACCAAATTCCTTTTATGAAACAAATATGGTACTGATTCTAAAGGCAGGCAGGTCAAAAATAGAGAAAGAAAACTACAGACCAATCTCCTTAATGAACATAGAGGCAAAAATCTTAAATAGGATACAAGCAAAAAGATTCCAAGAAGTGCTCAGGAGGGTTATTCACCATGATCAGGCAGAATTGCAAGGATGGTTCAATATGAGGAAAACCATCCACATAATTGACCATATCAACAAGCAAACCAACAAAAATCACATGATCATATCAATAGATGCAGAAAAAGCCTCTAACAAAATACAACACTCATTCCTATTGAAAACACTAGAAAGTATAGGAATAGAAGGGCCTTTCCTAAAAATAATAAACAGTATATATCTAAAACCATCAGCAAACATCATCTTCAATGGGGATAAACTATATACATTCCCAATAAGATCAGGAGTCAAACAAGGATGCCTATTATCACCATTACTATTTGACATTGTACTAGAAACACTAGCTATAATAATTAGAGAAGAGAAAGAAATTGAAGGTATTAAATTGTCAATGAAGAGACCAAGCTATCACACTTTGCGGGTGATATGATGGTCTACTTAAAGAATCCTTGAGAATCAACTAAAAAGATAGTGGAAATAATCAACAGCTTTAGCAAAGTTACAGGATACAAAATAAACCCACATAAGTCATCAGCATTTCTATATATATCCAACACATCTCAGAAGCAAGAATTAGAAAGAGAACTACCATTCAAAATCACCCTAGACAATATAAAATACTTAGGAATCTATCTGCCGAGACAAACAAAGGAACTATACGAACACAACTATGAAAAACTTTCCACACAATTAAAACTAGATCTAAACAATTGGAAAAACATTGACTGCTCATGGATAGGATGGGCTAACATAATAAAAAATGACCATCCTACCCAAACTTATATATTTATTTAGGGGCATACCCATTGAACTTCCAAAAAACTTTTTTTTTTTTTACTGAATTAGAAAAAAACAAAACAAAGTTCATTTGGAAGAACAAAATATCAAGGATATCCAGGGAAAATAATGAAAAAAATGCAAAGGAAAGTGGCCTTGCAGTCCCAGATCTCAAACTATACTATATAGCAGTGGTCATCAAAACAATTTGGTACTGGCTAAGAGAGAAAAAGGAGCATCAGTGGAACAGACTTGGGGTACGTGACCTCAGCAAGACAGTCTATGACAAGCCCAACAATCCCAGCTTTGGGAACAAAAATCCACTTTTTTGATAAAAACTGCTGGGAAAATTGGAAGACAATGTGCAAGAGACTAGGCTTGGATTAACACCTCACACCCTACACCAAGATAAACTAAGAATGGGTGAATGACTTGAACATAAAGAAGGAAACTATAAATAAACTAAGTGAACACAGAATAGTATACATGACAGACCTTTGGGAAGGGAAAGATTTTAAAACCAAGTAAGATTTAGAGTCACAAAATATAAAATCAATAATTTTGATTACATCAAATTAATAAGTATTTGTACAAACAAAACCAATGCAACCAAAATTAGAAGGGAAATACCAAACTGTGAATCTTAAAATTTCTCAGACTCTACTTCAGAAGATTTGGTTAAGCTATTCCCCATTTTAAACAATGGAGGTACTTAGTCAGAAATGTTTTGAGACCTTTAAAATTACTCCACCCTGCTCAAAGAATACTTTAGCAGAAGAAAAAGTTGTAAACTCCTGATGGAACAATGAAAAAGTCCCCAACTCATACTTATAGGGAAGCAAAAACCCTAAGATAGGTCTATTTTAGATCTAATACAAAAGGGTGTTAAGTACCTATAAAGGTTAAATTAATCACTAAAAGGTCAAGCAACTTACAAAAGGAAGGCAAGCTTAACAAAACAGGTGTGAAGTTTTAGTCTACCCAGAGAAGGTGAGAACTAAAGAGTAGTGAGAACTAAGAATGGGCAGTCCTGGAAAAAGTGTCTACTGTGATTGGTAGATGTGGAAATTTAGGGGAGGTGACACAAGAGAAAATTTCTTTAAAAGGAAGGGACTTACTGAATTTGAAGTAGTCAGAGTTTTGGAGTTAGTGTGGAGGAGCTGGCTCTCTGAACTTATTTGGACTTTTGCTTGGGACAAAATCTTGTGGTGAGTGGATAAAAGACTGACTATTCTCTCTTAAGGCTTAGTCCTAGGCCATTTGGCCTAGGCCTTTTCCTACTATTTCCTCTTCCTCTGTCTCTCTCCCTTCCCTTAATTCCTTCATTCATATTAATTAAAATCTCCAAAAACCCAGGTGACTTGGGTATTTCATATTTGGGAATTTTTCCCATGGCGACCACTTATTTTTGATAAAAATCAAGACACTAAAATTACCTTTACAGTTTTGGCAATTCACAGTCTTGAAACTCACATTTTCATGGTCACAAAACTGGGAAATGATCTTCATAACAAAAACCTCTGACAAAGGTCTAATTACTCAAATCTATAAAGAGCTAAACCAGTTGTACAAAATATCAAGCCATTCTCCAATTGAAAAATGGGCAAGGGACATGAATAGGCAATTTTCTGTCAAAGAAATCAAAACAATTAATAATCACATTTAAAAGTGTTCTAAATCTCTTATAATTAGAGAGATATACATCAAAACAACTCTAATGCATCACCTAAAACCTAGCACATTGGCTAACATGACAACAACAGAAAGTAATGAGTGCTGGAGGTGATGTGGCAAAATTGGGACATTAATTCATTGCTGGTAGAGTTGTGAATTGTTCCAACCATTCTGGAGGGCAATTTGGAACTATGCCCAAAGGGCACTAAAAGACTTTTGACCCAGCCAAAGAACTGCTTGGTTTGTACCCCAAAGAGATATTAACAAAAAATACATGTTCAAGAATATTCATTGCTTCACTCTTTGTGGTGGCAAAAAATTGGAAAATGAGGGGATGCCCTTCAATTGGGGAATGCCTGAACAAATTGTGGTATGTGTTGGTGATGGAATACTATTGTGCTAAAAGGAATAATAAAGTGGAGGAATTCCATGGGAACTGGAACAATCTCCAGGAAGTGATGCAGAGTGAAAGCAGCCAAACCAGGAGAACAATGTACACAGAGACTGATACACTGTGGTATGATCAATTCTAATGGACATCTCCATTAGTGGTAATGCAGTGTTCCTGAACAACCCAGAGGGATCTATGAGAAAGAACACTATCCACATTCAGAGGAAAAACTATGGGAGTAGAAACACCAAAGAAAAACAAGTGCTTGAGTACATGGATCAAGGGGGATATGACTGTGGTTGTAGACTCTAAATGAATATCCTAGTGCAAACACCAACAAAATGGAAATGGGTTCTGATCAAGGACACATGTAATACCCAGTGGAATTGTGTGTCGGCTATGGGAGGGATCGGGGGAGGGGAGGTAGGAATAGAAAATGATTTTTGTAACCAAGGAATAATGTTTGAAATTGATGAAATTTAAAAAATAATGTTAAAATAAATGAATAAATAAATGTTTAATGAATTCAAATAAGAACTAATATGTATTAATTAAGCAGAGAAAATCTTTACCCATTTTCTTCTGAGAAAGTCTTCAGCAAAGGAGTCTTTTCAGTAAAGCAGTTATCCTTAGACCTAGAATTGAAGAATTTAGATGAAGGAAAGTGGGACCTAAAGAAGAAAAAAAAATGTTAGAGAAACTAATTGCCAACACAAAAGAAAATTAATATATTCCTAGATGAGAGTCAGATTAACTGGAGACTGTACTTAAAGCACATTTTTGCACTTTCTATTTTTACATTTTACATTTTAACTTTCATTAAAAGTTATAAGGAGTGAATTTTCAGAAGTTTGAATATTTCAAAAGGAAAAGAAATATGATCCTTAGATAGGTATAAAAGAGATTTGATTCTCAAAGTATAAATCATAAGGACAAAAGAACCATGGTGACACGTGATTTTAGGATCACTTCAAATTAACAATAGATTTATGACAACCCCTGTTATTCTATATAGGATTTTTAATCAAAAGAAGTATTCACTCTCTGGTGGGCCTTTTTAAGATATGTTTCTGTTTCCTAAGGTCACATTATGGCCATGTTAAAAAAAAAGAAAAGAAAAGAAAAGAGGAACCAAATAACTGCTTCAGTTAAAATACAAAATAGCCGATGCCAAATATTTCACATAAGTTGCCCATTGAGTGGGTTTTTTAAATGGCTATTTAAAATGTCCTGCAAAGTTACCAGTTTTCATGTTGGTATTAGATATTAATTTAGTTTATTAAATGTTAGTTACAATAGCTTTGCAACAAGTTTAAAGTTACCAATTTTATAGTCATATAAAGAAAACTGAGATTTTTTAAATCTTCATAGCTTTTATTTTGAACATGTTACTCTTGCCCCAAGGCTTATGCCATCAATAATAATAAGCAGAAAGTCAAGATTAAACCAATAGACCACATTTCTCAGGAAAATTTAAACCACTCTTCAAATGTTAGACTTTACTCTTGAATAAAATATTACTTTTTGGAATTTATTCAGTTCATTTTTTCAAATACCATAAAATAGTTTTCTAAATCTTTTCTATATTTTATTTCTCACAGAACACTTCTCTCAAATTTAAGAGCAATTTATGCCAACTGAAATAAACTTCTTGAATTAGCATCTCATCTTACAAAATAGGAATATTCAAATTCAACTTAAAAGCCTTTTTAAAAGTACTTACAAAGTTTTAAAGAACTGTGTTAGGTGGTGGAGATACAAAGGCAAAATAAAAATCATCCCTGCTTTCAAAAAATTTATACTTTACTGAGATGGTGCCACATGTACATGGACAAATAAAATAAAATATAAAGCAAGACAAAAGGAAGAGACCATTAACAAAAGTAACATGAAAGATGCTGAAGGAGGCCAACTCTCCCATAAAAACCCCAGCTAGGATCTAAAAGGGCACTAGATTGCATAATGAAAAAAGAAAACCAAAGAGAAATGTTAGGTAGCTCTTCAATCAAAACAAGCATTGTTCAAGATGATAAGCAGGAGAGAGGCAGAGTCAAGATGGCAGCATAGAAGCAGCAAAAGATCAGGCCTCTGAAAACCTTTCCTTACCAATCACAAACTGAATGCTCCTAGGGGACTGAAAATCAAACCTAACAACAAGACAGAGCCAAGGAATCCTCCTTCTGGACTCAATCCGAAAGGTACGGCCTGCAAAAGCTGGAATTTGAGAACACTCTAGTTTCAGGGGAAGGCAGAAGGAAGATCCCAGGACCACTCTCCCCCCCCCACCTAGAGCTCTAAGCCTCCAGTGGCAGCAGAAACCTCTGGGTGGGCAAAGGTGCTTGTTTGGAGGGTGTACCTTATGGGCAGGGCTGTGCCAGGCCAAGAGCATCAAACAAAGGGGGAGGGGAAGGAGCTGGAGAAGGAGTACAGAGTGGGCAGCCTGGTCACAGAGGTGGAGACCCTCCATATTGCTCCAGCCTTCCAGGAGGTTTTGGCCTCAGGGCACATCCAGCCCAACCCAGCTGAACTTAATTCCATCAAAAGCCTTCAGAGGTCAGGAAATCCCAAGCTCCAACACCCCTCCCCTACAGACTGTTGTACTTTAATCCAATCAAAAGCCTCCAGAGGACAGGGAAGGTCAAACTCCAACACCCCTCCCCCACAGACTGCACAGAGAGATCTTCTGTCAAGGCTACAAGAGGGGAGACTGACAGAAAACCCCAAAACCAAAAAAATGAGAGGAGTAAGAGCACAGACAAATACGAGGAATAAAGAAGGGGTAAATATGAGCAAATAACAGAAAAAGTAGAAATAAATTACAATAAACAGTTTCTATATAGGCAATGAATAAAGAGCAAATGGAACAAATGAGGAGGGATAATTAAACAATAAATCAGCAATCCTAACGAATTGGATACAGGCTTTGCAAGAACTCAAAATGCAATTCAAAATACAATTAAGAGAGGCTGAAGACAATTGGGAAAAGAACTTAAAAACTAAGATAAGTCACCTGGAAACAGAAAATAGTGTCTTGAAAGCCAAAATCAACCAGCTTGCAAATGAGGCAAAGGAGACGAAAGATGAGGCAAAGAAGATGAGAGATGACCTCCAAAGAAAATCAGACCAGAAGGAGAAGGATGACCAAAAAGCCAGGGATGAAATCCAGTCTTTAATAACCAAAATAAAAAAAATAGAATTAAGTGACCTCACAAAGCAGCAGGACACTATAAAAGAAAATCAAAAGAATGAAAAAATTGAGGAAAATATGAAGCATCTCATTCACAAAACAGAAGATTTAGAAAATTGTTCGAGGCGAGACAACTTAAGAATCATTGGTCTACTGGAAGACCATGACAAAAGAAAAAGCATGGACATAATACTACAAGAAATTATTTAAGAAAACTGCTGTGATATTCTATAACAAGAGGGAAAAGTGGAGATTGAAAGAATCCGCAGATCACCTCCTGTACTTAATCCCCAACTGACAACACCCAGGAATGTTATAGCCACATTCAAGAACTATCAGACCAAAGAAAAAATACTACTGTTTCCCAAGAGGTAGTCATTCAGATACCATGGAACCACAGTGAGGATAACACAGGATCTGGCTGCATCTACACTGAAGGACCAAAAGGCATGGAATATGATATTCTGGAAAGCAAGGGAACTAGGTTTAAAACGAAGAATCAACTACCCAGCAAAACTGACTTACAGGGGAAAGTATAGTCATTCAACAAAATACAAGAATTCCAATAATTTGTAAAGAAAAGTCCAGACCTGAACAGAAAATTTGATGTCCAAGCACAAAACTCAAGAGAGTCATCAAAAGGTAATTTAAAAAGAGGGAAAAAAGAAAAACAAAACAAAACAAATTTTTAAGAGATTCAATAAATTAAAATAGGATGTATCCCTAAAAGAAAAGAAGTCATTAGTAACTCTTAAAAACTGTTATTATCACCTGGGAAGCTAGAAGAATTACACTTAGAGGGAATAGTGACAAACTGTATAAGATGAAATAACAAGACATGAATAGGAATTTAGATATATGTACGCATAAATACATATATATGTCTGTGTGTGTATATATATGTATGTATGTACATATACACAACTAGAACTAAAAAAAGAGCTTAATACTAAAAGAAATGGTAAAAGTAACAAAAGGGGGTAAATTTATATGTCACAAAGAAGCTCATGGCAGGACTGGGGAGAACATCACTACACTAGAAGGATAAAGAGGTTGGTGATAGGAAATACTCAACTCTTACGTGCATTGAAAATGACCCAAAGAGGGAAGAACAATCCAATCCACTGGGGCAGAAAAAAGATTCGCACCCTATAGGGAAGTAGAAGGGTAACAAACAGACTAGTGGGGAGGGAAGTAGTATAAAGGAGGGAGAGGGCGGGTAGTTTTAAAAAGACTGCAAAGAAAAATAAGGGAGGGGGACAAAAAGAAAGGATAGAAAGGGAAGAAAATAATGGTGTATATCTAAAACTATCAGCAAACATCACCTGCAATGGGGATAAACTAGGAGCCTTCCCAATAAGATCAGGTGGGAAACAAGGATGCCCATTATCACCTCTATTATTTAATATTGTACTAGAAACACTAGCAGTAGCAATTAGAAAAGAAAAAGAAATTGAAGGTATTAAAATTGGCAATGAGGAGACCAAACTGTCACTCTTTATGGATGATGTGATGGTCTATTTAAAGAATCCTAGAATCAACCAAAAAACTAGTTGAAATAATCAACAACTTTAGCAAAGTTGTAGGATACAAAATAAACCCACATAAGTCATCAGTATTTCTATATATCTCCAACCAATTTCAGTAGAAAGAATTAGAAAGAGAAATTGCATTCAAAATCACCCTAGACAATATAAAATACTTGGGAATCTATCTGCCAAGACAAACACAGAAACTATATGAACACAACTACGAAACTCTTTCCACACAACTAAAACTAGATCAGAACAATTGGAAAAACATTAACATTAATTAACATTAATCCCATGAGCACATGGATAGAATGAGCTAACATAATAAAAATTACCATCCTATGCACACCTATCTATTAATTTAGTGCCATACCCAATCAACTACCAAAAAAAAAACTTTTTTACTGAATTAGAAAAAATCATAACAAAGTTCATTTGGAAGAACAAAAGATCAAGGATATCCAGGGAAATCATGAAAAAAAATGCAAAGGCAGGAGGCCTTGCAGTCCCAAATCTCAAACTATACTATAAAGCAGTGATCATCAAAACAATTTGGTCTCTGGCTAAGAGACAGAAAGGAGGATCAGTAGAATAGACTAGGGGTAAATGACATTGGCAAGACAGTCTATGATAAGCCCAAAGATCCCAGTCTTGGGGACCAAAACCCACTATTTGATAAAAACTGCTGGGAAAATTGGAAGACAGAATGGGAGAGATTAGGTTTGGATCAACATCTCACACCCTATACCAAGATGAACTCACAATGGGTGAATGACTTGAATATGAAGAAGGAAACTATAAGCAAATTAGGCAAACACAAAATAGTATACATGTCAGATCTTTGGGACAGGAAAGACTTTAAAACCAAGCAAGAGAAAAAATCATAAAATGTAAAATCAATAATTTTGATTACATCAAATTAAAAAGCTTTTGTATAAATAAAACTATTGTATCCAAAATTAGAAAGGAAGAAACAAATTGAGAAACAATTTTCATAACAAAAACCTCTGACAAAGGTCTAATTACTCAAATTTATAAAGAGCTAAACTAGTTGTACAAAAAATTCAAGCCATTTACCAATTGGATTGTTCTTCCTTCTTTGGGTCATTTTCAATGCACGTAAGAGTTGAGTATTTTCTATAACCAACCTCTTTACCCTTCCAGTGTATTGATGTTCTCCCCCGACCTGCCATGAGCTTCTTTGTGACAAAAGATATAATAGAGAAAAAGACATGTACAAAAATATTCATAGGTGCGTTCTTTGTGGTGGCAAAAAATTGGAAAATGAGGGGATGCCCTTCAATTGGGTAATGGCTGAACAAATTGTGGTATATGTTGGTGATGGAATACTATTGTGCTCAAAGGAATAATAAAGTGGAGGAATTCCATGGGGACTGGAACAACCTCCAAGAATTAATGCAGAGTGAAAGGAGCAGAACCAGGAAAACATTGTACACAGAGACTGATACACTGTGGTACAAACGATTGTAATGAACATTGCCATTAGTGGCAATGCAGTGATCCTGAGCAACTTGGAGGAATCTATGAGAAAAACCACTATCCATATTCAGAGAAAACACTGGGAGTAAAAACACTGAAGAAAAACAACTGCTTGAAAGGTTGAAAGGATATGGTTGGGGATGTAGACTCTAAATGAACATCCTAGTGCCAAAAACAATATGGAAAAAGGTTCTGATCAAGGACACAGGTAATACCCAATGAAATTGCACTGTTGGCTGTGGAAATTGTGGCTGGAGGGGAGGGAGGGAAATAAAGTGATTATTGTAACCAAAAAATAAATAAATAAATAAAATTTTAAAAAAAGATGATAAGCAGGAGATTAGCAAAGGGTTTCATGTGTGGAAGCAGAAGCCATTATGAGTTCTAGCAAATAAGGCCTAAAGTTGGTTTATTTGTTTTTTCAGTTAATGACTTTTTTCACTCTCTCCTACCAAAAAGAAGGAAAGAAATAAGCAACCAAGACACACAAATGCAAATATTGGCCATATCCCAAAATAATATATAATGCTACATTTTGAGTTTATCAGTCCTGATATGATGAAGTATTTGACCAAATCTCCTGACAAAGAAATGGTGCATTCCTGATAACAGTTAAGTTATTCAGAGTTGATCATCATACTTTATTGCTGTTGTTGCATATAACAGTATCATTGTTCTGCTTACTTAACATATCTTTCCATTTTTTTCTAATGATAATCCTGTTCATTATTTCTTATGGCTCAACAGTATATCACATCTTGTTCAACCCTTTCCTAAATAATGGACATCCCTACAGTTTCTAGTTCTTTGCCACCACAAATAGAGATCTATTTCTTTGTACAAGAAGTCCCTTTTACAGTAACTTTGACCTCTTTGGGTAAATTTCATTTTAATAAATTTAGCCCAAATGATCCAACCTTTTCTGAATCCTGATTCTGTCATCCAGTGTTAACCATTTCCTCTTGGCTAAGTGTAATTTCCAAATCTTTTCAGAAAGTAATCTCTTCCTTTATCCAGGTCATTGATAAAAATATTAGTCTCAACTAATAGAGGGTATTTCAGCTAATATAATGACTAAAGAACATTTTGTTGTTGTTTTTTTCATTAGGAAATTCCCTTAAGAAGGTATCTGTTCTGCATTCAACAAATGATAATAGTCCAATCCATTTCTGACATTTATGTTTAGTGGCACCTGATTTTAGCTTGTACCATAATTTAATGCTCCTAACTTATGATTAAATTTCACCTGGATTACAACCAGTCAGACCTACTGTAGAGTTAATTCTTTCACTGGATAAGGGAATTGAATGAGATGATCTCTCCTTGAATATCACTTCCATCACTATAAAACTAGCTAGACCATCTAGCCCAATAGAGTGGAAAAAGTACTTTATTGTAGTCAGAGGACCAAAGGTTAAATCTTGGGTCCCTTACTGTCTATTTGATGTAGAATGGATTATTTGACATAAAATGTAAGAGTTGTGTTGACTCCTCACATATTTTCTAGTTCTTGGTCCTACTCTTTAACGTCTTCTCACAACTCTAAGGGTGCCAGTTCCAACTTGGAGAAACACAACAGAGGTCAGAAAAAATATGAGATTGAGAACAGGGAAAAGGATGTTCCTTTTCCACCTATTGGTGGAAACATCCTTAAAATTTTTCTGGTTTTTATTCTAAACACAATTACCTCTATGATCTGAAAAAAACATGTTCTCTATGAAAAAAAAAACAAAAATAGAGTAACATATGATCCAAACAAATTATACTAAATGTTAAAGAATGTTTGCCAAGGTGAGTAGCTGTATTAGAGGGGAAAGAAGTCTCTTTCTTTCCTTCCTTTTCCTCCTCCTCCTTCTCCTCCAATTCTGTTTCTCTCTATCATCCCCCTCTCCTTCTCTCTCACTCCCTTTCCTTCCCCTCTTTTTTGTCTGTAGAGAAGCATTTCTTTTCTATCTCAAGCTCATTTATGTTGCCTAAGCATAGGAGGGTTCTTTATAGTTAAAAATACAGCACCATGGACAGCACTGGGGCAAAGCAGGCCCTGGACCATTGTGCTATCTCACATTAATTACTGTGCTCTCTCAGCTGACTCTGCACAGCAATACACAGAAAGAAACACTATTAAATACCCACTTCTTCAAAGAAATTTTAGCATAATTCAAAATGTTGTAAAGGTCACATTTCTGTGCTGTTACAAAAATCTTTATTATGTATATGCCAGCCAATGCATGCACATTTCAGTCTAGAAAATCCAGGTGCATGAAGGTGTCCAGTTTTAATTATCCAAGTGAATGGAGAGTAGCAAAAGTAAGAATGACAAAAGATTGTTGGTTGTCACTGAATCATTTCCTTAAATTTTGTGTGTATGTCTGTCCATAGTGCTCAGTTTTTAGCAATTCACAATAATTTCAACAAAATGAGTATGAGAGTTTACTTTCTCCATCTTGCATTCTTTATAGGACCAAAATGATTTAATCATCACCTACCTTCCTGAAAATCAGAAACTTAATAGGCATGATGGTACACTACAATAATCTCTGTTGACAGGGAGAATAAAACTGATGGACTAGATGTGCTCAGGAATTCTGAGCTACAGTAGTGCTAATGTCAGCCAAGTGTCTGTTCTAAATCTTGCACGAACTTGATGAGCTCTTGAGAATAAAGGGCTACCAGACTGCCACAGAAGGAGTTAACCAGCTCAGGTAAGAAATGTAGCACACCAATAGTGGATTTTTGTCCCAAAAGCTGGGATCTTTGGGTTTATCGTATACTGTCTTGCTGAGGTCACTTTCCCCCAGTCTATTCCACTGATCTTCCTTTCTGTTTCTTAGCCAGTACCAAATTGTTTTGATGACTGCTGCTTTGTAATATAGTTTAAGGTCAGGGACTGCAAGGCCCCCATCATATGTGTTTTTTTTTTTCATTTTTTTCCTGGATATCCTTGATCTTTTGTTATTCCAAATGAATTTTGTTATAGTTTTTGCTAAATCAGTAAAGAAATATTTTGAGAGTTCAATGGGTATGGCACTAAATAAATAAATAAGTTTGGGAAGGAAGGTCATTTTTATTATATTGGCTCATCCTATCCATTAGCAGTTAATGTTTTTCCAATTGCTCAAGTCTAGTTTTAGTTGTGTGGAGAGTGTTTTGTAGTTGTGTTCATATAGTTCCTGTGTTTGTCTAGGGAGATAGATTCCTAGGTATTTTATTTTGTCTAAGGTGATTTTGAATGGGATTTCTCTTTCTAGTTCTTGCTGCTGAGCTGTGTTGGAGATATATAGAAAAGCTGATGACTTATGTAGGTTTATTTTCTATCCTGCAACTTTGCTAAAGTTGTTAATTATTTCAATTAGCTTTTTGGTTGAATCTCTTGGATTCTTTAAGTAGACCATCATGTCATCTGCAAAGAGTGATAACTTGGTCTCCTCCTTGCCTATTTTGATGCCTTCAATTTCTTTTTCTTCTCTAATTGCTACTGCTAGTGTTTCTAGTACAATATTAAATAATAGAGGTGATAATGGGCATCCTTGTTTCCCACCTGATCTTATTGGGAAGGCTCCTAGTTTACCCCCATTGCAGATGATATTAGCTGATGGTTTTAGACATATACTTTTTATTATTTTTAGGAAGGACCCTTCTATTCCTATGCTTTCTAGTGTTTTTAATAGGAATGGGTGTTGTATTTTGTCAAAGGCTTTTTCTGCGTCTATTGAGATAATCATGTGATTCTTGTTGGTTTGTTTGTTGATGTGGTGAATTATGTGGATGGTTTTCCTAATATTGAACCAGCCCTGCATCCCTGGTATAAATCCTACTTGATCATGGTGGATGACCCTTCTGATCACTTGCTGGAGTCTTTTTGCTAGTATCCTATTTAAGATTTTTGCATCTATATTCATTAGGGAGATTGGCCTATAGTTTTCTTTCTCTGTTTTTGACCTGCCTGGTTTTGGAATCAGTACCATGTTTGTGTCATAAAAGGAGTTTGGTAGAACTCCCTCTTTGCTTATTATGTCAAATAGTTTGTATAGTATTGGGATTAACTGTTCTCTGAATGTTTGATAGAATTCACTGGTGAATCCATCAGGCCCTGGGGATTTTTTCTTAGGAATTCTTTGATGGCTTGTTGGATTTCATTTTCTGATATGGGATTATTTAAGAATTCTATTTCCTCTTCTGTTAGTCTAGGCAGTTTGTATTTTTGTATATATTCATCCATTTCTCCTAAATTGGTGTATTTATTGCCATATAATTGGGCAAAGTAATTTCTAATGATTGCCTTAATTTCCTCTTCATTGGAGGTGCTGTCCCCCTTTTCATCTTTAATGCTGTTAACTTGCTTTTCTTCCTTCCTTTTTTAAATTATATTGACCAGTACTTTGTCTATTTTGTTTGTTTTTTCAAAGTACCAGCTTCTTGTCTTATTTATTAAATCAATAGTTCTATCACTTTCTATTTTATTAATTTCTCCCTTAATTTTTAGGATTTCTAGTTTGGTTTTCTGCTGGGGGGTTTTAATTTGATCGCTTTCGAGTTTTTTCATTTGCATTTCCAATTGATTGATCTCTGCTCTCCCTTGTTTGTTAATATAAGCATTCAGGGATATGAATTTACCTCTGATTACTGCTTTGGCTGTATCCCAAAAAGTTTGAAAGCATGTCTCACCATTGTCATTTTCCTCGATGAAATTATTGTTTCTATGATTTCTTCTTTAACTAAACGGTTTTGGAGTATCATATTGTTTAATTTCCAATTAGTTTTAGATTTGGTTTTCCATGTACCATTACTAATCATTATTTTTATTGCCTTGTGATCTGAGAAGGCTGCATTCATTATTTCTGCTTTTCTGCATTTGTGTGCTATGTTTCTGTGACATAATGTATGGTCAGTTTTTGTGAATGTGCCATGTGGTGCTGAGAAGAAGGTGTATTCCTTTTTATCCCTATTTATTTTTCTCCATATGTATATTAATTCTAATTTTTCTAAGATTCCATTCACTTCTTTCACCTCTTTCTTATTTATTTTTTGGTTTGATTTATCTAAATATCTAAATGGTTGATTTAAGTCTCCCACTAATATGGTTTTACTGTCTATTTCTTCCTTCAATTCTCCTAGTTTCTCCATTAGAAATTTGGGTGCTATATTATTTGGTGCATACATGTTGGTTAGTGATATTTCCTCATTATCTAAAGTCCCTTTTAACAAAATATAATTACCTTCCCTATCCCTTTTGATCAGGTCTATTTTTGCTTTGGTGTTATCAGATATCATGATTACCACTCCTGCCTTCTTTCTGTCAGTTGAGGCCCAGAAGGTCTTACTCCATCCTTTAATTCTGACCTTGTGGGTGTCAACCCGCCTCATGTGTGTTTCTTGAAGACAACATATGGTAGGGTTTTGGATTCTAATCCATTCTGCTATTCGTCTACGTTTTATGGGTGAGTTCATCCCATTCACGTTCAAAGTTATGACTGTCACTTGTGGACTCCCTGGCATTTTGATAACCTTCCCTAATTCTAACATTTTTTCCTTCGGCTCTACATTTTAGTCCAGTGATTTACTTTAAATCCGTCCCCCTTATCCCCTCCCTTGATATGTTTACCTTTTTAGTCCCTCCCCTTTTGTTCCCTCTCCCCCTCCCCCCTTGGTTTTCCCTTCTCCCTACCCTTGTTGGGTAAGATAGAATTCAAGATCCCAATGGATCTGGATGTTCTTCCCTCTCTGAGTTGATTTCCCTGAGAGTAAGGTTTAAGTAAAGACTCTCTTCCTCTCCTGCTTATAGAAGTTTTCTTCCCCTCCCCTTCCCATGTGAATCTTTGTGTGAGAATGATTATTCTATTTGGTCTTTCTTTTCCCCCTATTTACACATTACATTTTCCCCACCTGTTAGTATACATAGATTGATATAAATGTAGTCCTTATAGAAGAGAGTTTGAGTAAAAGAAGAAGATAACATTTTTCTCCTTTTCCCTTTCCTTTCCTTCATATTTACCTTTTCAGGTATTCCATGCTCTTTGATTTTTGATATCGAACTTTCCACAGAGCTCTGGTCTTTTCATTCAAAAAGTTGGAAATCTTCTATTTTGTTGAATGCCCATACTTTCCCTTGGAAGTATATAGTCAGTTTTGCTGGATAGCTGATTCTTGGTTGAAGACCCAGCTCTCTTGCCTTTCTGAAGATCATGTTCCATGCCTTATGATCATTCAGAGTAGAACTTGCAAGGTCTTGTGTGACCCTGATTGGCATTCCTTTATATCTAAATTGTCTTTTTCTGGCTTCCTGTAGGATTTGTTCTTTTGTTTGAGAGCTTTGGAATTTGGCAATTTCATTCCTGGGAGTTGTCTTTTGGGGGTTTAGTGTAGAGGGTGTTCTGTGAGCTCTGTCAGTGGCTGTATTGCCCCCTTGTTCTAGAATCTCTGGGCAATTTTCTTTGATTATCTCTTGTATTAAGATGTCGAGTTTGCTGTTTATTTCTGGCTTTTCTGGAAGTCTAATTATTCTTAAATTATCTCTTCTCCCTCTATTTTCCAAATCTGTCACTTTGTCAGTGAGATATTTTATGTTCTCTTCTAATTTCTTGGTCTTTTGGCTTTGCTTTATTAGTTCTTGCTTTAAAGCCTGGTTTTCCTTTTCACTTTGGTCAAACTGGTTTTGTAGATGCGTAAATTTCTTTTGCATTATTTCCCACTTTTCCTCTCAGAAGGCTTCCATCTTTGTGATCATTTCAGATTCAAATTCTTCATGGGTTTGTGGAGAGTTTCCATTTCCTTTGGAAGGTTTCAGAGCATTTGCTTGCCTCTTCTATCTCTGTGTTTTGTATTTTTGCTCCATAAAATGTGTCCAAAGTTGCCCCCTTCTTCTTGTTTGTTTGTTTTTTTGGGAGGGGGGACTTTTGTGCTTCTGTGGAGTTTGCCATCTCTATCTGAGTGGGGGGGATTTGCTTTTCTTATCTCTGTCTGGTGTTCAGAGGTTTTAGCCCTAGGCAGATTGTCCGTTCTATGCAGTTGTTGTTCTGTCTTCCCGGGAAGCCAGGAGTTGCTGGTGTGTCCCTGTTACTGCCCTCCTCTCCTCGGCACCCTCCTGATGCTTCTCCATTGCCTTACTTCCACACTCTAAGCCTAGCTTGGCCCTTGTTCCTGTGCCTTAGCCGGCCAGAGCCTGCACTCTGTGGGGGGAGGGGCCGCGGCTTCCGGAAGCTCTGAGGGCTCCTAATGAGGTTAGCTTTCCCTGGGTTGAATTTAGTATGCCTTGAGGCAGGGTCTTTTATCGTGAGACTCCGATGGAAGGATCCAGCCAGGGGGTTACAAGCTCCCCCCTCTCTCTCTGTTTCCCTGCTGTCTGGGTGCCCCCTCGCCTTGGTTAGGTTGTTGTCAGGATGTGGCCTTCAGAATAGCCGGCCCTGGGGTCCTTTTGCCAGTCCTGAGGGTTACTGTTGTTTCAGAAGACCCTGCTCCCTGAGGGGGAGGGGCCTCGGCTTCCCTGGGCTCAGGGCAAGGGCTCCTGATAAGAAGATTAGCTTTCCCTGGATTGAATTTAGTATGCCTTGAGGCAGGGACATTTTTCGTGAGACTCTGATGGAATTATCCAGCCAGGGGGTTAAAAGCTCCCCCCTCTCTCTGTTTCCCTGCTGTCTGGGTGCCCCCTTGACTGGGTTAGGTTGTATTCAGGATGTGGCCTTCAGAATAGCCGGCTCCTGAGGCCCTTTTGCCAGCCCTGAGGGTTGCTGTTGTTTCAGAAGACCATGCTCTCTTTGAGGGGGAGGGGCCGCGGCTTCCCGGAGCTCCAAGGGCTCCTCCCAGGGGGTTACGTGCTCCCCTGTCCCTCTCTGTTTCCCTGCTGTCTGGGTGCCCCCTCCACTGGGTTAGGTTGTTTTCAGGAAGGGGCCTTCAGAATAGCAGGCCGTGGGGCTCTGAGGTTGTCTCTGCTGCCTCGGACTCGGACTCAGCGCTCTGGGTTGGGGGGGATTGATCCTAGGACCTTCCTTCTGCCTACCCCTTAGGTCCGAGTGGTCTCGGGTTCTGGCTTTTGGGGGGAGGGGGCCGTACCTTTTGATCCAGGTCCAGGTCCAGGAGGAAGACTCGCGGGGTCTATGCTGCTGATTGTTTTGAATTTCGGTGTCCTAGGAGCATTCGGTTTGAGATTGGTAAGGAAGGGTTTCAGGAGATCTGAATTTTAGCTTTCTCTAAGCCGCCATCTTGACCGGAAGTCAACACAAGTATTTTAGAAGAAAGTTTATCTCCTACATAATTTGCACTTCATCTTTTGTTTAGATTTGTCAAAGTAACATATTGTAAGAATTCTCTGGGTATACAGAATGTTTCATTGGAAACATTTCCCTAAGGTCAAAGGTTATGCTTTACGAAGTTTATGAAACTTAGTCTACTTTGACAAGTACAGAAACGGTTCCATCATCACCTTCCTTCCTGAGAATCAAAGGTCTGAAAAGGTCTCACTCAGAGGCAAAAAAGGGAAAGAATGCAATTGTGAATCCTGGACCATTTAAAGAACCTTATTTGCTCCTAACGTAACCATTAGGAACTAAACTCAATGTACATATTTATGCAAAATAATATCAGAATTAATTCTCTGAGCAAGTATTTGGCCCTTTTTTCTTACAATTAGGGTTATCTTTACACTAGTAATACTGTTTCTAGTTAGATCATTTTTTAAAATACAGAAATAAGATCTCTTGGCTTTTATGAAAAGCTGGCTGAGTACATTTATGAAAATAAACCCTGCCTAATTCACCAAAGACCCATATGAATTAAGAATGGACCTAATAATTATTGGACAGCAATTTCAAAAAGGAAATTTCCTATTCTCTGTTCCTTGTTATTGATGGATTGCCATGGGCAAAGAAAACATTACCAAATGTCCAGACTAAATGAGAGGAAATGCCATACTTAGCAAGGTGAATCCCTAGAAAAAAAGACCTGATTTGTTTCTGGGAAGTACAATGAATAACTGATTTATGAAATATCACAGTCACTGAAGAATTAAAGTTATAGGCCACCCAAAGGCAATTGAGAAGCATACACTGGATGTCAATAGATTCCAAAAGACTTCCTATAAGAATTGTACAGGATGATATATCTAGACAGCTAGATGGTGCAGTGTATCAGGGACTGTCTCTGAAGTCAGGAAGACATGAGTTCAAATCTTGATTCAGACACTTCTGAGACTGAGTAGTTAACTTAATTTCTTTTTTCCTCAGAAGAGTAATAATAGCACCTACTTTCTAACATTATTATATAAAGAATTTTGTCAAATTTATATGAAAATGAGCCATTCCTCACTGATAAATGTCCAAAGGTTTGAACATAGAACTTTGGAATGAAAAAATTAAAACTACATATAAGTACATGAAAAATACTGCAGATCATTATTGTTTAGATAAATTCAAATAAAAAACCAACATATCAACTCACATCTATTAAGTTGGTTAAAATAATAGAAGTACAAAATGACAAGTGTTGAAGGTGATGTGAGAATATAGGGGCACTAATATAGTATTGGTGGAACTGCATATTGATCCAACTATTTTGGAGAACAATTTGGAATTATGCCCAAAGAATTATAAAACTATATATGTACATTTTAAACCAACAATACAACTAGCAGGATTATTTCCTGAAATGATCAGGAAAAAAGAAAATAATTTATATGTTCTAAAATATTTATATTAATTTTCTTTGTGGTGGCAAAGAACTGGAAGTTGAAGGAATGTCCATCAGTTGGAGAATGACTAAACAAGGTGTGGCATATGGTTGTGATTAAACACTGCTCTCCCATAAGAAATCACAAACAGGTTAATTTTCTTTAAAACTGGAAAGACCTATTTGAAGCTATGAAAAGCGAAATGAGCAGAATCAAGAGAATATTATCTATGGCAGAAATATTGTTTAATATTGTTTGAAGAATGATTTGCATATATTCATCTCTAGAGAAAGAGCTGATAAAAAGAAATAAACAAGACAGTTTTAGAGATTCATATATCTTTTTGTCAAATAGTACTTTCTCTAATGGGGGCAGAGGAGGAAGAGAGAAAGTTTCCTAGGCATTTTAAGGTAACAAATACAGAATAAATATGTAAATGTAACTTTAAAATCCTAAAATGGGATATTTATAAAACACTTTGCAAACTTCAAAACACTACATAAATGATAGTAATGTTGGTGGTGGCAGTGGTAGTGGTATTGATGAAGAAAAGAGGATGATAGTTTGTGATTTTTTTTCAGTTTAAAGTAAATGGTATGATCACAGATTCATTGAAGTACCAAAGAATATCTTTTCAGTTATGATTAAATTAGCTCTTTTTAAATAGAGTAATTCACATTGATATGATGCTTTGGGGCTTAGAAAGAATTTTCCTTTCAATGACCTTATGAGTAGTTAATGCAAGTATTACTATACTCCTCTTATAAATAGGAACTTGAAACTCAGAGAAGTTAGATGATTTTCTTATGATGACACAGCTAATAAGTAAAAGCCATCATTTGCATCGAAGTCTTCCAACTCTGAGTTCAATTCTCTTTGTATTATATTATGCTCTTTTGTATTTCTACTCCTCCCACTCCCAAAGGATTGCAAGAAAATGCTGAATTTATTTGTGGTTAAGGAAACTGGGAAAGCTCTAAGCTTCCAACTTATTATTTCAGGTGAAATACTGGGAATTCCAGGAAAATAGGATTTACAGCTGTGGAGTTTAAAAGTTCTTTACACACCCTCTAGTTCTACTCCTTCATTTTACAGACAATGATTCAAAGGCATGGAAAAGTAAAGTGACTTACTTGAGATCAATAGCTAGGACCATCAGAGACAGTATTTTAACACCTCTGATTCAAGAATCAATGTCCTCTCCCCTTCCTCCTAATGCCCCCCTTATCAGATAATTCAGGAAAAAGAATGAAGTCTAAGAACAAATTGTTGGAGAAAAGTACCCTGTGCATTAAGGGAAAGGGGAAACTTAAAGACTTAAATCTTTATTATGACAATTCCTTTTACTGTCTTTAATTTATTGGTACAAAAACATCTCATTCATTCATACCCCACTAATTTTCAAATAGTGAAATGGTGAACAAGTCAGTTGGTCAGTTAAAAAGCATTTATTAAATACTTAATTTGCAAGGCAACTGTGCCAATTTCTAGGAATAGGGGGCAAAGGATATAAATACTGCCCCTTTCCTGAGGGAGCTCACAATCTATTGTCAGAGAAAACATGCAAAACACTATGTACAGACAAAATATATAGAATGTAAATGAAAGATAATTTTAGAAGGAAAGAAATAAAATTGGAAAAACCTATAAAAGATGAGATTTCTAAACTGAAATTTACTTTGTTTTAAAATAAACTATAGAAAACTAACACAAATCACATGATTATCTCAATACATGCAGAAAAAAGCCTTTAACAAGATACAAAACCAATTCCTCTTAAAAACACTAGAAAGCATAGGAATAATTGGATCATTTCTTAAAATGATAAGTAATATCTACCTAAAACCATCAGTAAGTATCATCTGCAAAGCAAGGATGCCCATTATCACCACTATTATTTAATATTATATTAGAAGGACTAGCTTAGCAATGTGAGAAGAAAGATAAATTGAAAGAATTAAAGTAGGCAATGAAGAAACTAAACTATAACTCTTTGTATATGAGATGATGTTATACTTAGAGAAGCAACTAAAAAACTAATTGAAATAATTAATAACTTTAATAAAGTTCCAGGATACAAAATAAACTCACAAAAATCATCAGCATTTCTATATATTACCAACAAAGTCCAGTACCAAGAGATAGAAAGAGAAATTCCATCTAAAATCACTCTAGACAACATAAACTATTTGGGAATGTACTTGCACAGAAAAACACTGGAATTATTATGAACATAATTACAAAGTACTTTTCACACAATTAGTCAGATGTAAACAATTCAAAAATTATGAATTGCTCAGGGGTAGGCCAAGTTAACATAATAAAAATGGCAATTCTACTGAAATTAATTTACTTATTCAGCACAATACCAATCAAACTAGCAAATAATTATTTTATAGAACTAGAAAATATAATAACAAAATTCATCTGGAAGAACAAAAGGTCAATAATATCAAGAAAATTAATGAAAAAAGTGAAGGAAGGTGGCCTACTAGTTCCAGATCTAAAACTGTACTATAAAGCAATAATAATAAAATAATAGAATGGTAGATCAATGGAACAGATTAGAAATACAATATACATAAATAAATGACCAGAGCAACTTGGTGTTTGATAAACCTGAAGACCCCAGATTTTTGGAATAAAAACTCACTGTTTAACAAGAACTGCTGGGAAAATTGGAAAATGGTATGGCAGAAACTCAGTATAGGCCAATATCTCACACCTTATACCAAGATAAGAGATAAAGAGTGATACCATAACTAAATTAGGGATACATTGAATAGTTTACCTGGCAGATCCAGGGAGAAGGGAAGAATTTATAAACAAACAAGAGAAAGCATTATAAGATATAAAATGAATAACTTTTATTATATTAAAATGAAAAGCTCTTATATAAACAAAACTAATGTAACCAAGATTTGAAGAGGAAATAAAAAACTGGAGGAGAAAAAACTTTATAACAGCTTTCTGTGATAAAGGTCACATTTTTCAAATATATAGAGAACTAAATAAATTTATCATACAAACCATTCCCCTACTGACAAATGGTCAAAGGAATTGAACAAGCAAATTTCTGCTGAATAAATCAAAGTTATCAATAATCATTTGAAAAACTGTTCTAAATCATTCTTGACTAGAGAAATGCAAATTAGAACAATGTTTAAGTATCACCTTATGCCTATCAAATTGGTCAATATGGCAGTAAAGGGAAGTGAAAAATATTGGAGGAGATGTGGCAAAATTGGGACACATACATTGTAGGTGAAGTTTTGAACTGATCCAACCATTCTAGAGGGCAATTTGGAACTATGCCCAAAGGGCTATGAAATTAAGCATATCTTTTGATTCTATAATACCACTACTGGGTCTATATCCCAAAGAGATAATTTAAAAAAGGAAAGTAACTACTTGTACAAAATATTTAAAACAATTCTTTTTGTGGTGGCAAATATTGGAAATTGAAGGGATGTCCATCAATAGGAGTATGGCTAAACAAAGTGTAGCACATGTTGTTGATGGAATACTATTGCACTATAAGAAATGATAAGCAAGACAATTTCAGAAAAATCTGGAAAGATCAGCATAAATTTATGTAGAGTGAAATAAGCAAAGCCAGGAGAAATTATACACAGTAGCAACAATATTGGGTGATGATTGGATGTGAAAACTTGGCTCTCTCAACAATACAATGATCTGGGACAATACTGAAAGACTTATGATGGAGAATGTCATCCACCTCCAGAAAAAGAACTATTGGAGTTGGATAGATATGGATCAAAGCATACTATCTTTCACATCAGTGTTTCTATGGTTTTATTTTGGAGTCTGGGTTTTGTATGAGTGTACTCTTATAGCAATGACCAATATGGAATTATATTCTGCATGATTGTATATATATATATATATATATATATACACACACACACACACACACACACACACACATATGTGTGTGTGACCCAATTCAAATTACTTATAATCCCCAAGTTGGGGAAGGAAAAAGAGGGAAGGAGACAGTTTTGATTGTATAATTTTGGAAAACACATATTGAAAACTTATTATATATAACTGGGAAAGTAAAATACCTTTGAATTAAAATAAATTAATTGGTTAATAAACCATAAATAGTGTAAATTAAGAAAATAAACAAAATCAAGAATGATTTTCTAAACTAGGCATCAACCAACATCTCACCAGGATAAAATCAAAATGGACACTTTATCTAGAAATAGAGAATGACACCATAAACAAATTAGGAGATCATGGAAAAAACTTACCTATCACATTTATGGATAAGGGAAAACTGTAATACTAAACAAGATATAAAGAATATTACAAAAGTTGAAATGGATAATGTTGGTTATGTTAAATTTTAAAGGGTTTGTATAAACAAAACCAATGAAATCAATAAGAAGGGAAACAACAAATTAGGTGTGGGAGGGGATTTATAGCAAGTATCTGTGACAAAAGTCTCATTTTTCAAATACATAGAGACCCAAGTCATATTTATAAGAATACAAAGTATTCCTCAGTTTAAAAATGGTCAAAAGTTATGAATAGGCAGTTTTCAGAGGCAACCATTAATACTATCTTTAATCATACGAAAAAATGATCCATATCACTACTGACTAAAGAAATGCAAATTTAAAAAATTCCAAGACACCACCTCACACTTATAAGATGGGCTAACAAGACCAGAAAGAAAAATGATGGATATTGGAGGAGATTTAAGAAAATTAGGACAACTTCATCTAATGTTGGTAGAACTGTGAACTAATAAAAACATTTTGAAAAAGCAATATGGCATCAGGACCATAGGGCCATAAAACCATGCATACCTTTTGACATATAAAAAACTGGGTCTGTATATCAAAGAGATAAGAGATAAGGGGAAAGTATCGACCTGTACTAAAATATTTTTAGCAGCTCTTTTTGTAGTGGCAAAGAATTGGAAATACAGGGTTGTCCATCACTTGGGGAATGGATGACCAAGTTATAGTATATATTTGTAATGGAATAGTATTGCACCATAAGAAATGACAACCAGGATGAGTTGAGAAAAACCTGGAAAGACATATGTACTGATACAAAGTGAAGGAATCAGAACCAGGAGAACAATGTATACAGCAAAAAGAAATATCATATGATGATCAATTGTGAAGGGCCAACCATTATCAGCAAAACAAGTCTCCAAGATAACCACAAGAAACTCATGATGAAAATGCTATCCACAGCTAAAAAAGTTGGAATATGAGTGTAGTTCAAAACATGTTTATCTCCTTCATGAGATTTTTATTGTATATGGAATACATGATATTATGTATTCATATCATTAAATGAGCAATATTAAAATATGCATTGCATGAAAGCACTGGAATAACATATGAGATTATTTATCAACTTGATGAGTTGGGTTAGGAGGGAAGGAGGGAAATAATTTGAATCCTAAAATGTTAGGAGACAATTATTAAAAATTGTTTCTACATGTAACTAAAAAAAAACATTTTTAAACAATGACTTTTTAAAAATTTAAAAACACAAGACCTTTTAAGGATGTTGACACATTTATCACTGATATTCAAAGTCATAACTCATCATTAAAGGATGGAGAGGTCTCAACTAAAAATTACTTGATTAGTACTCTGTGTAACAAAAAATGCTTAAGAGTAATAAAACTTTATTTCCCTAAAGATTTTCAGAAACATTAACATTTGACTAATTCAGACTGATCTCTCCCCCAGGGCCAACCTAAACATAGAGTAGTTGTCAGGTTCCTTTCTCCCCAGTTATCCTGAATTAATAAGATATCATATTCTTTATAAAGTATATTTCCCCTCTGCTCTATTTCTTTAGTATCTACATGGAAGATAACTGGTATTTTTCATTCAAAAACATAAGATACACTTGTCACTTCAGAAGAAGCTCTTAAATATGAAAGGACACAAGTGAAATAAGAGAAGAAAGTTGGGATAGGAGAGTTAGAATTGAATGGAGAAATGGGAAATGTAAAATAGAAGTACAGGAGAAAGAGCCAAGTAAATACTTTCTATTTCAGAAGAACACATTTAAAAACAATCTCATAAAAATAAAGTAATCACCACCAAAAGTAAAAGTATCCATACTGTAAATGAAGATATTGGGCAATGACAAATGCATCTGCAAAAAGAAAAGAAGCTCAGAACTTTATGAAATGCCAATCAACTGAAATGGGGAGACAGTTCCCATAGAATATTGGGGAAAAGCAGTTAAGAAACTTCAGCTGCCTGAGAGAGATTCCTTTTCTGGCTGTTTGACCAGAAGGTGAAACATAGACTACTCTCTAGCCATTGCCTTATCCATAAGACTGTGAGCTGAAAAGACATTTGGGTTTTAGCCCAGAAGAAACTTGTCAGCATTGCTGTCAATATTTCCCCTTGGGGAAAGATAATTTTATTTCCTGAATTGAATATATTTTAAGATCTTAAATCAATAGGATAATTTAGAAAATTTAGGGAAATCTAATTTTCCTCTTCCTCCCCCCCCCTTCTCCTTACCTTCTCTACCCAAAAGAATAAAAGACATTTTAGTTGAAGGATTTGATTGTGGGATTTGGTTATTAGGAGAAATCTTAAAGCTTACCATTAGTGAGAAGAACATTTCTAAGACAGGTGAAAAGGAACAGGAAGTAGTACAGGGGAAGGGTTCAAGATTCAGTTTTTTCCCTGGCTTGCTTCCTGGTGTTACCTCTCTATAACATTTCCCCATTACAATAATTCCCCTAGTAAAATTATCTACTACAATTTGGCTGTTCCTGTTCTCTATGGCTGTCAAATAAATAAATGGCAGCTTCTCGGAGTTCATCAAGCATGATGTTATCGTATTTAGGAAAATAATTCCTGAAGAAGTTCTTTAGATGAGAGTTACAACCTCTCAGGAATTGTCCCCTGACATGTTCCACTGATTCCAAAGAGTCTTGATTTAGAACCATGATAGATTCAACTGTCTCAGTGAGTCTATCAATATAAGTGGCAGGATGCTCTTCTTTCTCCTGGCTTAACTTATCAAATGTGCTCCAAGAATTGGACTTGGAACAAAAGGACTTTATTGCTTGCAGGAAGTCTTCCCTGCATTTCCTCACATATGCCAAATTAGTGGGATTAGCAAAATCAAAATCTCTTTCCTCCTCTGTGGGCCAACTTGTCAAGGAATTGTCCTTTCTGGTCTTGTCAATGAACTATCTATGCTCATGAGGGCTGAATAATTTAGATAAAAGAAAATCTGAATCCTCAAAATCTGGCTCAAAAATTTTAAAGGCCATTTTTAGCTCCATGAGCACTCAGTAAAGCTTGTTTAGAAACTTTGGGAATCTGTGTTTTATTGAATCCAATTCTTGGGTGGAGAATGGTTTCTGAATTTTGGAATGAACAATACCAACTAAGTCAGAAATCTTTGCACTATCCCTTGTGTGATTATTTGCCATACCACTGTGTTATTTGTAAAAGGCATTGTTGTTATGAATGCAGTTGAGTTGGCTATCATTCCTATAGTTTCCATCACCACTCCAGTAACTGCACTGTATAAAATGTTATAAATCCAATAGCAAGCAAAAGCAGCCAATACCATAACTCCACACAATATTTGAAGCAGCATCTTCTTATTTTGATCTATATCCAATGGCCTGGGGTGAGCAGACCTTTCCTGGGGTGCCAAATTGTAGTAGATAATTTTACTACGGGAATTATGGTAATGGAGAAATGTTAGAGAGGTAACACCAAGAAGCAAGCCAGAGAAAAGACTGAATCTTGAGCCCTTCCCCTGTACTACTTCCTGTTCCTTTTCAACTGTCTTAGAAATGTTCGTCTCACTGATGGTAAGCTTAAAATTTCCCCTAATAACCAAATCCCACAATCAAATCCTTCAACGAAAAATGTCTTTTGGACTTCCAGTCAAGATAGCGGCTTAGAGGCAGCGAAAGTTCAGACCTCTGAAAACCCTTCCTTACCAATCACAAACTGAATGCTCCCAGGACACCAAAATTCAAACTGAACAATAGGATAGACACGGGGAACCCTCCTCCTAGACCAGGATCAAAAGGCACAGCCCCCAAAAGCCAGAACCTTAGAACACTCGGATTTAAGGGATAAGCAGAAGGAAGGTCCCAAGACCCATCCCCCCCAACACAGAGTGCTGAGCCCACAGCAGCAGCAGGAACCTCAGGGCCAGCAAAAGGGCCTCAGGGCTGGCTATTCTGAAGGACTCACCTTGAAAGCAACCTCAGCCAGTCTCCGGAGCACCCAACACAGATGGCAGGGAAACATAGAGAGAAGGGGGAAGCCTGTAACCCCCTGGCTGGGTCCTTCTATCTGAGTCTCAAGGGAGGTTCCAGCTTTAGGGCACCAGCTGAATCCAATCCCATCAGGAGCCCTCAGAACTTCTGAAAGGACAGAAACCTCAGGGCCAGCAAAGTGGTTACTCTGAAGGGCTTACCTTGAAAGCAACCTGGGCCAATCTCCAGGCATTCAACATAGATTGTGGAGGAGGAGGTTTTTTGGTTTGGGGATCATTCAGCCCACACCAGCTGAACCTAATCACATCAGGAGCCCTCAGAGCCCAGGGAGGCCACCACCCCTCCCCCCTAAGACAGCAGGGTCTTCTGAAAGAACAGAAACCTAGAGGCAGAGTCAAGATGATGGCCTAGAAGGGGCATAGACCTGGCAGCCTGGCCAGAGCTTTGGAGATCCTCCATATTTGCTCCAGGCATCCAGGAAGTTTAGAACTCAGAGCAAACCCAGCCCAACCAAACTGAACTTAATCCCATCAAAAGTCTCCAGAAAGTCCAAGCTCCCCACCCATCCTCATTTTAAGCCTGGACTTTAAGCCAATCAAAAGCCTCCAGAGGGCAGGGAAGCTCAAACCCCCAACAACCCTCCCCCAGAGACTACACCAAGAGATCTTCTGTTAAAACTCCAAGAGGGGAGACTGATAGAAGTCCCCAAAAAACAAAAAAAATGAAAGGAACAAGAGGACAGACAAATATGGGGAGTAAAGAAGGGGTACATTTGAGCAAACAACAGAAAAAGAAGAGAGAAACTACAATAGACAGCAAGTACTCAGCAAATGGAACAGAGGGGGAGAGATAAGCAAATGATAAACCAGAAATCCCAGCGAATTGGATACAGGCTGAGAAAGAACTCAAAATACAACTAAGAGGGGCTGAAGACAATTGGGAAAAGAACTTAAAAATTAAGATAAATCATCTGGAAAAGAGACACTTGAACTAAAACAAGAAAATAGTGTCTTGAAAGCCAAAATCAACCAGCTAGAAAATGAGGCAAAGGAGATGAAAGATGAGGCAAAGGAGATGAAAGACGAGGTAAAGAGGATGAAAGATGATCTTCAAAGAAAATCAGACCAGAAGGAAAAGGATGACCAAAAAGCCAGAGATGAAATCCAATCTTTAAGAACCAGAATACAAGAACTGGAATTAAGTGACCTCACAAAGCAGCAGGACACTATAAAACAAAACAAAAAGAATGAAAAAATTGAGGAAAATGTGAAGCATCTCATTCACAAAACAGACGATTTAGAAAATCATTCAAGAAGAGACAATTTAAGAACAATTGGACTACCAGAAGACCACGACAAAAGAAAAAGACTGGACATAATACTAGAGGAAATTATCCAGGAAAACTGTCCCGAGATCCTAGAACAAGAGGGGAAAGTGGAGATTGAAAGAATCCACAGATCACCCCCTGTATTTAATCCCCAACTGACAATACCAAGAAATGTTATAGCCAAATTCAAAAACAATCAGATGAAAGAAAAGATATTACAAGCTGCCAAGAAGAGGCCATTCAGATACCATGGAAACACGGTGAGGTTAACACAGGATCTGACTGCATCCACACTGAAGGACCAAAAGGCATGGAATATGATTCCATTCCGGAAACCAAGGGAACTAGGTCTACAACCAAGAATAAAATACCCATCAAAACTGACTATATTCTTACAGGGGAAAGTATAGTCATTCAACACAACAGAAGAGTTCCAAACATTCATAAATAAAAGAACAGACATGAACAGAAAATTTGATGTCCAACCACAGAACTCAAGAGAATCATCAAAAGGTAATTAAAAAAGAGGGGAAAAACATACAAAACAACAACAAAAAAATTTTAAGAGACTCAATAAGTTAAAATGATATGTATCCCTATAAGAAAAGAGGTCATTGGTAACTCTTAAAAACTGTTGCTATCACCTGAGCAGCTAGAAGAATTACACTCAGAGGGAACAGTGACAAACTGTATAATATGAAAGGATAAGACATAAATAGGTATATAGATATATGCATGCATAAATACATATACATGTATATATATATACATGACTAGAGCTAAAAAAGAGGTTATGACTAAAAGAAATGGGAAAAGAAACAAATGGGGGTAAATTTATATGTCACAAAGAAGCTCATGGCGAGAGGGGGGAGAACGATACACTGGAAGGGTAAAGAGGTTGGAGATAGGAAATACTCAACTCTTACGTACCTCGAAACTGACCCAAAGAGGGAAGAACAATCCAATCCATTGGGGAAGAGAATAGATCCGTGCCCTATAGGGGAGTAGAAGGGTAAAAAATGGACTGGTGGGGAGGGAAGCAGTACAAGGGAGGGAGAAGGTGGGGGGATTTTAAAAAGACTACAGGGGAAAATAAGGGAGGGAATAAGAAGGAAGGGGGGTAGAAAGGGAAGTAAAATAAGAGAGTGAAGGGGGGGGCGGACTATAAACAAACATTGGTATAGAAGGAAATAGTGAAAGAAGAAAAGGCAGGACCAGGAGTAGAAATCAAAATGCTGGGAAATACACAACTAGTAATTATAACTCTGAATGTGAATGGAATGAACTCACCCATAAAACGCAAGCCAATAGCAGAGTGGATTAGAATCCAAAACCCTACCATTATGCTGTCTGCAAGAAACACAAATGAGGAAGGTAGATATGCATAGGGTGAAAGTAAGAGGATGGAGCCAAGTCTATTGGGCATCAAATGATAAAAAGAAGGCAGGAGTAGCAATCATGATATCGGACAAAGCCAAAGTAAAAATAAATCTAGCTAAAAGAGATAGGGAAGGTAATTACATCCTAATAAAAGGCAGTATAGACAATGAGGAAATATCTGTACTCAATATGTATGCACCAAATGGCACAGCATCCAAATTTTTAAAGGAGAAACTAGAGGAGCTCAAGGATGAAATAGATAGAAAAACTATACTAGTGGGAGATCTGAATCTTCCCCTATCCAAACTAGATTAATCAAATCAAAAAATAAATAAGAAATAGGTGAGAGAAGCAAATGAAATCTTAGAAAAATTAGAGTTAGTAGACATATGGAGAAAAATAAATAGGAACAAAAAGGAATACACCTTCTTTTCAACAGCACATGGTACATTCACAAAAATTGACCATGTACTAGGGCACAAAATCATTGCAAACAAGTGCAAAAGGGTAGAAATAATAAATGCAACCTTCTCAGACCACAATGCAATGAAAATAATAATTAGTAAGGGTACATGGAGAGAAAAATAAAAAATTAATTGGAAATTAAACAATATGATTCTCCAAAACCAGCTAGTTAAAGAACAAATCGTAGAAACAATTAATAACTTCATTGAAGAAAATGACAAGGGTGAGACATCCTTTCAAAACCTATGGGATGCAGCCAAAGCAGTACTCAGGGGGAAATTTATATCCTTGAGTTCATATATAAACAAATTAAGAAGGGCAGAGGTCAATGAATTGGGCAAGCAAATTAAAAAACTAGAAAGTGAACAAATTAAAAACCCTCAGATGAAGACTAAATTAGAAATCCTAAAAATCAAAGGAGAAATTAATAAAATTGTAAGTCAAAGAACTATTGATTTAATAAATAAGACTAGAAGCTGGTACTTTGAAAAAACAAATAAAATTGACAAAGTACTAGTCAGTCTAAAATAAGGAAAGAAAAAAAAACAAATTGATTGTATCCAAGATGAAAAGGGAGACCTCACCTCTAATGAAGAGGAAATTAAGGTAATCATTAAAAACTACTATGCCCAATTATATGGCAAAAATATGGCAATCTAGGTGATATGTATGAATATTTACAAAAATATAAATTGCCTAGACTAAAAGAAGAAGAAATAAATTACCTAAACAACCCCATATCAGAAAAAGAAATTGAACAAGCCATCAAAGAACTCCCTAAGAAAAAATCCCCAAGTCCAGACGGATTCACAAATTAATTCTATCAGACATTCAAAGAACAGCTAACCCCAATACTATACAAACTATTTGACAGAATAAGCCAAGAAGGGGTTCTACCAAATTCTTTTTACGACACAAACATGGTACTGAACCCAAAGCCAGGCAGGTTAAAAACAGAGAAAGAAAACTATAGGTCAATCTCCCTAATGAATATAGATGCAAAAATCTTAAATAGGATACTAGCAAAAAGACTCCAGCAAGTCATCACAAGGGTTGTCCACTACGATCAGGTAGGATTCATACCAGGAATGCAAGGATGGTTCAATACTAGAAAAACCATCCATATAATTGACCATATAAACAAACAAACCGACAAAAATCACATGATTATCTCAATAGATGCAGAAAAAGCCTTTGACAAAATACAACACCCATTCCTATTGAAAACACTAGAAAGTATAGGAATAGAAGGGCCTTTCCTAAAAATAATAAACAGTATATGCCTAAACCCATCAGCAAACATCATCTACAATAGGGAAAAACTCAAAGCCTTCCCAATAAGATCAGGAGTCAAACAAGGATGCCCATTAGCACCTTTATTATTTAATATTGTACTAGAAACACTAGCAGTAGCAATTAGAGAAAAAAAAGAAATTGAAGGTATTAAAATTGGCAATGAGGAGACCAAGCTGTCACTCTTTGCAGATGATATGATGATTTACTTAAAGAATCCTAGGGAATCAACCAAAAAGCTAATCGAAATAATCAACAACTTTAGCAAAGTTGCAGGATACAAAATAAACCCACATAAGTCATCAGCATTTCTATTTATTTCCAACCCAGTTCAGCAGCAAGAATTAGAAAGAGACATTCCATTTAAAGTCACCCGAGACAATATAAAATACTTAGAAATCTATCTGCCGAGACAAACACAGGAACTATATGAACACAACTACAAAACACTCTCCACACAATTAAAACTTGATCTAAACAATTGGAAAAACATTGATTGCTCATGGGTGGGATGAGCTAACAATAAAAATGACCATCCTACCCAAACTTATCTATGTATTTAGTGCCATACCCATTGATCTTCCAAAAAATTTCTTTACTGATTTAGAAAAAAATATAACAAAGTTCATTTGGAAGAATAAAGGATCAAGGATATCCAGGGAAATAATATTAAAAAAAATACAAAGGAAGGGGGCCTTGCAGTCCCAGATCTCAAACTGTATTACAAAGCAGCGGTCATCAAAACAATTTGGTACTGGATAAGAGACAGAAAGGAGTATCAGTGGAATAGACTTGGGGTAAATGACCTCAGCAAGACAGTATATGACAAACCCAAAGACCCCGGCTTTTGGGACAAAAATCCACTATTCGATAAAAACTGCTGGGAAAATTGGAAGACAGTTTGGGAGAGATTAGGTTAGGATCAAAACCTCATACCCTACACCAAGATAAACTCAGAATGGGTGAATGACTTGAATATAAAGAAGGAAACTATAAGTAAATTAGGTGAACACAGAATAGTATACATGTCAGACCTTTGGGAAGGGAAAGATTTTAAAACCAAGCAAGACTTAGAAAGAGTCACAAAATGTAAAATAAATAATTTTGACTACATCAAATTAAAAAGGTTTTGTACAAACAAAACCAATGTAGCCAAAATCAGAAGGAAAGCAACAAATTGGGAAACAATCTTCATAACAAAAACCTCTTACAAAGGTCTAATTACTCAAATCTATAAAGAGCTAAACCAGTTGTACAAAAAATCAAGCCATTCTCCAATTGATAAATGGGCAAGGGACATGAATAAGCAGTTTTCAGCCAAAGAAATCAAAACTATTAATAAGCACATGAAAAATGTTCTAAATCTCTTATAATCAGAGAGATGCAAATCAAAACAACTCTGAGATATCACCTCACACCTAGCAGATTGTTCAACATGACAGCAAAGGAAAGTAACGAATGCTGGAGGGGATGTGGCAAAGTAGGGACATTGATGCATTGCTGGTGGAGTTGTGAATTGATCCACCCATTCTGGAGGGCAATTTGGAACTATGCCCAAAGGGCAATAAAAGACTGTCTGCCCTTTGATCCAGCCATAGCACTGCTGGGTTTGTACCCCAAAGAGATAATAAGGAAAATGACTTGTACAAGAATATTCATAGCTGCGCTCTTTGTGGTGGCAAAATATTGGAAAACGAGGGGATGCCCTTCAATTGGGGAATGGCTGAACAAATTGTGGTCTATGTTGGTGATGGAATACTATTGTATTGTATTGTATTGTATTGTACATGGAGACTGGAACAACCTCCAGGAAGTGATACAGAGTGAGAGGAGCAGAACCAGGAGAACATTGTACACAGAGACTGACACATTGTGGTACAAGAGAACATAATGGATTTCTCCAGTAATGGCTTTACAATGTCCCTGAACAATCTGCAGCAACCTAAAAAAAAAAAAAAACTATCCTCAAGCAGAGGACAAACTGAGGGAGTAAAAACACTGAGGAAAAGCAACTGCTTGACTACAGAGGTTGAGGGGACATGATCGAGGAGAGACGCTAAATGAGCACCCTAATGCAAATACCAACAACAAGGAAATGGGTTCAGAGCAAGGACACATGTGATACCCAGACGAATCTTGGCTAGGGAAGGGGTGGCGGGTGGAGGGGCAGGAAAAGAAAATGATCTGTTTCCAATGAATAATGTATGAAAATGACCAAATAATGTTTTAAAAAATGTCTTTTATTCTTTTGGGTAGAGGAGGTAAGGAGAAGGGGGTTGGGGGAGGAAGAGGGAAAATTAGGTCTCCCTAAGTTATCCTATTGATTGAAGATCTTAAAATATATTCAATTCAGGAAATAAAATCATCTTTCCCCAAGGGAAGATATTGACAGCAATGCTGACAAGTTTCTTCTGGGCTAAAACCCAAATGTCTTTTCAGCTCACAGTCTTATGGATAAGGCAATGGCTAGAGGGTAGTCTATCTTCCACCTTCTGGTCAAACAGCCAGAAAAGGAATCTCTCTCAGGCAGCTGAAGCTTAACTGCTTTTCCCCAATGTTCCATGGGAACTGTCTCCCCATCTCAGTTAATTGGTGTTTCACAAAGATCTGAGCTCCTTTTCTTTTTGCAGATGCATTCGTCATTGCCCAATATCTTCATTTACAATACCTTACAATACATGGGAATTGAGACAAAAAGATCCAAAGGCTAAAGAATAAAAATTAAAAATTAAAGATACATGCTTTACTTCCTGAAAGTAAATCAATGGCTTGGGAAAGACTGTTTTGAGAACCATAGCACAACAATAAACAAATTTGCAAATCTCAATCCAACAAGACATGGAGTTGGCATTGGAAAGAGTTATTTTCAAACAGTCAGGGGGAAAAAAACCTGAGGGGGAAAATATCAAACCATACTCACCCCCAAGTTAGTTGGTAAACATAGCTAAATTAATCATTAGCATTGGAAGGCACCTATGATTTGATTTGATATTGAAAAGATGAATCATTTTTTACTATACAATGAAATAAACCTGAACACCTCCCAATATGGTTTAGAGGAATAGAAGCCTTCCCATTCTAACTAGTTTTGTGTATGCCTCAGGTAAATGACTGTTTTTTCCCTTTATATTACTGTTTTCCCAAACCAGTTGAAGCTGGATTCCAAAAGGAGAAAATATTCAATGAATATCACATTTAAAAAATGGATTTTATAATAAATCACTTTACAATATACTGCCACATAAACAAGACAATTAAGCCTGCAATGTACTGTACTTCATTTAAGACTTCATTTTAGAACTGATTTGTTAGCATTTTTATACATTTAATGCTCTATGCTTTCATGTCTTATACACTGCATTAATATTTTATGAGTACATTTGAAAAAGAAAGAATATCAAAAATACAACTCATTACTTGGAAACTGTCATACTAAAATCAATAAAACCTTTAAGGTGATTTTCTGAAAGGGAATGACAGGAGATAATTAATCATGCATGAAGCTTAAGACAAATTTAGTTCTTACCTTATGTTTCTAGCAAGAGCAAGTCAGTAAATATGTATGTTCTAAACTATTCTCATACAATTGCTGCCTTAGAACTACATAGAGGAAACAGTTCAGACTTAGTGTCCTTGTCACTGTCATTTCCCTGTGCATTAGACTTTGCTTTATTTGCCTTTCTGTCTTTCTCTTTGGGTGCACTATCTGTCTGACCAGTTAATTTATCCTTAATCAGGTCTAGTCCTTTTGTTTTCATAAATTCTTCAAACGTGTTCTTTACCAAGGTTTCCAAGTTAGTATCTACCACCATTAGCTTTGCTGTCTGTTTGGGAATCACAAATCTATAGATGTTCTTCAGATAAGTCAGTGTCTGTATAGCAGCCATGGAAATAATATAAACCTGAGTCATAATCTGCCAAAGGATAGTGTGACAGAGGCTGGCACTAGAGAAAAATTGCCAGGCTGAAGAGTATGTAAAATTGATCACCTCTACAGGGGAGTGGCCCCAGGAGGGGAATCTGGAAGAGGAGAGGACTCCGGCTGGAGAGCAGTGAGGGTCTCTTGGTCTTAAGATGCCGAAGAGAGAAGGTGGGGAAAAGACCTTCTCCTGAGGGTTACCCATTTTTCCTGCTGGTGACTGGAAATCTTTCCCCCAACACTTCCCAGTTGAAGGGACTTTCTGAAGAGAAACCTGAGCAGACTTTACCTCAGTTCCTGTTGCCCAGGGGTGAGTCAACCTGACTTTCTCTCAGGGGACTCAGGCTGCCAAGGCCTGAGTTCCCCCCAAAATCGAGGAGGGAGGGGAAAGGGTTTAGATAGAGTCAGGGACCCCTTTCCCCACATTCCTTTTCCCAAACTTCCCTCTTTTATATATTTTTTAAATACAATAGTTTCTTTCTGGAATGGCATCTGTAGTATGAACATCATGGTGTTACCAAGGTATTCCACCGAATCTCCAATCATGGTAGTCATTTTACTGTATAGGATGTTATAAATCCAATAACCAGTAAAGGCTGCCAACACAACTACCCCCACAGAGCACTTGTTTAAACATCTTCCTGTTATTCTTAGAGATTGCAAAGTGCAGTCAGTCTGAGGTGCCAAATTGTAATAGATAATATTGAGGGGGTATATGTGTTTTGCCTACCCTCCCTTCCCATTTTCCTCCCTCTTCCAGCCTCCCTTCCTCCCCTCTTCTTCCCTTCAGCTTCCCCTTCCCCTGTTCTTCTTCTGGTTTCTAAATCAGTCAGGGTGAGTTAATGATATTTCAAATGAAAATACTCTCTCTCTTCTTCATCTTAAGTAAGGGTTTATTTGGGGAAGACAGGAAAAGATGGAGGATGGAGGTAAGTGGGTTGGGGTTTTCCTAATTCTATAATTAACCTTAGGTTGGATGATATTGAGAGAAATGGTCTCTAGGTCTAGTATTTCAGTCACTATCACTAACAGAGAAAGTTAGAGAGAGATATGGACTGTTGTCCTTCTGCCTTCAAAGTCACTAGGCCACCTCCAGCTTGATTATCCCAAGTCCCAGAGATAAAGCCAACTTCTTCCTTCCCTGATTCAAAGGCCACCAGGAAATCAGTCAGGACCCTAATTCAAAGGCAATCAGCATCAGCCAAGTCCAGAATTCCCTCAGCAGTTGGTTTGGCTCCAAACTGCCTTTCCCGGTAACATTTCAAATCAGAATCTTTATGTGATTGACAGTCAGGTCACCACTCATTCACTGCTTCTTGTCCTGCTGCTTGCTTTCCCTCTGGTTTTTGCATGTTTTCCCAATTCCTCTTTCACATGATGTAAGATAAAGCCAGAACGGGGCAGCTGGGTAGCTCAGTGGTTGAGAACCAGGCCTAGAGACTGGAGGTCCTGGGTTCAAATCTGACCTCAGATACTTCCCAGCTGTGTGACCCTGGGCAAGTCACTTGACCCCCATTGCCTAGTCCTTACTACTCTTCTACCTTGGAGCCAATACACAGTATTGGGTTTAAAAGGGTAAAAAAAAAGATAAAGCCAGAACATCAATAAAAATTTTTATTTTAAAAATACATATAAATGTTTTTAAGTACAAAATTCTAAAACCAAACATGACTCAAAAGAAGGTATGCAAAAAAATACCCTCCATTCCATTCTTTTGCTAATATGGGAGTCTTCCCAATATTGTACATAACACATATATTCTGATGTTTTCCAAAGTATAAAAGAGTTTTTGCTGATTTTTCCCTCTTATTCTGTTTACTTTTTGTCTTCAAAAAAGTACTATTTGTTATCTGAGATGACTTTCAGGGAAAGAGAGAAGAAATGCTGTTGGGGGAATCTGATGATATAAAAAAAGACATTGAAAACAATTGTGTTTAAATACTTCTCCCAGAACAGACTACACCAGCTCTATCACTCCCTCAAGACACAAATTGAGCCCTATATTCCCTCTGGGTATATGCATCTGTGTGGGTGTGTGTGTGTGTGTGTGTGTGTGTGTGTGTGTGTCTGTGTGTGTCTGTGTGTGTGAGTCTGCACACATGCTTAAGCTTACAAACTGGATAATTTTGGACAAGTCATTTCATAGCTCTCTGGGCCTCATTTTCCTCAAATATAAAATATACTGGGACAAAACAACTGGTCTTTCCAACTCAGTAGGACCAGACACAGTTTATATGGCCTTTCAGAGCCCGAAGTCACCTCCATGCTACAAAAGAGGCAACAGAAAATGATTCTTAGTGGCGGGGTCCACCATCTTCCAAATCTGATTCCCACTTCCTTCTTGATGTCAAGGTAATAAAAAATATTTCATTACAACCCTTGCAATAAGTTCTGGAACATCCCTTCCTCTGTTTCCAAGTCATTTCATTAATGGATTGTTCTGACTAAAGGAACTCAGTACGTAGACAGATAATAGCATTTTAGTGATCAAGGTCTTCTGAGAAGACTGAAGAGAGAAACTTTGCAGTGTTTGAAAAAATGGCAATTTTAAAAGACTCTGCTGACTTCTCTGCTTGAAGTATCCCTGGGAAACAAAACTAAAGTTTTGTGATAACTAGAAAAGAGATAACTGCCCCTTGTCTGGGAGAAAAGGAGGATATGGAACAAGCTGAATAAAGGATTTCTAAGCTAACAGCTTTTCTAGGACCTCCCGAACCCAATTGTGTTTTGTGTCATTTTCCTTACCCCTTCGTGGGGACCCCCAAATAATCTGTCAAGCAGGACTTAACATACCGTCCACAAAAATAGTGCTTTTTGCAGAAACTGTTCTCTATCACTGACTTTCCTGTATACGTTGGGCACAGTATAGCACATATTCAAGGTCACAGAACTAAAGGTAAAAACATCTATAAAATTCTAAATTGGTTTTAAAGATGAAGAACTCAATTATGAAAATATGAAATCATTTTATACAATAGCATAATTTTAAGGCATTTTTATTTTTAAATCCATGTCTACTCTATGTAACCCTAGTCAATTCTATAATATTGAAAGTTGTAGCACAATTGCCAATCCACGTAGGTAGATAGAGTTTTCACTCTAGAAGTCCTTTACACCAATGGAATTTATAATAAAAGAAATAAAACAAGATTAAACCAACTTAACAAGAATCGAAGGATTCCTTTTCTGTTAATTTGGAGGTAGCTAGTGGGACAATAGAGAATTGAGTCCAGAGTTAGGAAAACCTGAGTTCAAATCTTTTCTCAGACACTCTGTAACCCTGAACAAGTCATTTGCCTCAGGTTACTCAATTATAAAATGGAAATAAAAATATCACATAGCTTACAAGGCTATGAGGGTCAAATGAAATAATATTTGTAATTTTAAGGACTCATCACAGTGCCTGAGATATAGCAGTTGCTATTTAAATGCTTATTCCCTTCCCTAGTTTGGAGTAATCTTAAATGGGCTTGAAATTGTTTGTCTCTCAGGCCCATTTCAAATTGTCTTTTCTCCCAACAAACTCAGTTTAAATGTCTCCCTTGGTTTAAAATAAACCAGTTCCCACAGTTTGTACCCATTAGCTGAATTCCTTGCAAGATACATGCCATCAAAAACAGTCTTTTCAGATCAAAGTGCTATTCTCACTGAGAAACACATTTCCTTTGCATGTTTCCACCTCCTAACTCCTTGCAACATCTATTGCAACATCTCTCTTCATACAGCTTCCCTCAAATATCATCCTTCACTTCATTTATAAAGGGTCAATTCAAATTTTCCATATTCTTTATACATTTTTCCTTCATACATTTAAAAAATGGAACAAAAGAATTTATTTCACCTTTGTGCTAGATTTTCATAGCCTAGAGTCTGACTACTTTTGGGGAAACTTGTTTTGTTTTCCTCTTCTTTCATACAGCCCTGTCCAATAAATCAAGAAAATCTCTGCAAGAGATACTACTCCCAGATACTAATACTCGATTCCCAGTAATATTATAGATGAGGGATACATTTTTTTCATTGAAAGGCCAAAGAAAATAGCTGGCAACAGGGGCAGTTGGGTGGCTCAGTATATCAGAGCCAGGCCTAGAGATGGGAGATCCTAGGTTCCAATCAGGCCTCAGACATTTCCTAGTTGTATGACCCTGGGCAAGTCACTTAACCCCCATTGCCTAGTCTTTACTGCTCTTCTGCCTTAGAACCACACACAGTATTGGTTCCAAGATAGAAGGTAAAGATTTAAAAGAAAAGAAAAGAAAATAGCTGGCAACAAAGTAGATGTCCCTCTACAGGGGAATAGATAAATTGTGTTTGAATATAATGGAATATTATTCTACTAAAAATTATGATGAAAATACAGAGAAACATGAGAGGACACTTATTAACTGATACAAAGTAAACTAAGCAAAAAGAGAAGACCAGGAAAATCATATACACAATGTCTACAACAACATAAAAGGAAAGAATAGTAGGGGAAAACCCTAAATTCTGTATAATTGCAATGATCATGCTTGGTCCCAAAGAAGGAGTATAAAAATTTACTTCCCTACCTTCTTTTTAAAGGTAAGGAACTGAGCAAACCATTGGATGCAAATGATATGGTAGATGGTTTTGCCAAAATGCCTTTCTTTTCCTCTTTAATCTTTGTTGTAAAGAATGATTCTCTGAAAGGGGGAGAGAAAGAATACATTGGGAAAGGAAATTTAGATGAAAACAAAAGTTATCTATAAAATTTTAAATTAGATACACATGCATATGTGAAGGAGTGGTGGGATACATGTGTTCAAATATACTGCCTCCTGTAATCTCCATTCCAGTGAACTAGTTGTACCTTCCACCTTTGATTTCATCACACATAAATGCTCTCCTCCTTGATCTACAGTTTTGAAATGCCTCTAACTGAACATGATCTCCTGTTCTTCAGTCTTTCTCTATGTCTGACCTTTCTGAAACCTATTCTTTTTCTTCATCTCTAATCAACTCACCATTCTGTGCCTTCATTACTTCTGGCCCCATTTTTCTCCTTGAAATCTTGACCATTTAATTAAGCAATTAAACTTGGAACTATCATCTAACCTTTTGTGGTACAGAAAAAGGAATGCTGGGTTTGTACCAGAGGATTTTGGATTGAGTCTTCACTTCTATTTACCACCTATGTTACCTTAGCAAAGTTACACTCTGGTTTCCTCCTCTATAAAATAAAAAGGCTAGACCAGACGATCACTGAAATCCTTTCCAGTGTTAACCTATGATAACATAAATGTTTCTCCCTTTATTTTATAATTATTCATCTCCACCCTAGTTTATCAACCCTTCCCCAAGGCTACACAGTGTTTCTTAATGCCACTATCAAAATAATACCAGTATACATAAAGGACTACACTACTATGAGAATATGCCAATGAAACATTAATAATAACAATAAAATAATTAATAAATATTAATAATAATTAAAAATTAATAATGGTGAAGGTATTCCTTTATAGTCAGTATCAGCATTGTTTGACTTACTTGGAGGAGAGGTAGAATCTGGAGAGGGAGAGGAATAGAAAGAAGATGGAAACAAGAGAGATTTTTGACTCAGTCAAATTTTTTGAGGTTAAAAATGCTCTTTAAAATTTGCAAAGCACTTTATATATAATATCTCATTTGACCCTCACAATAATCCCTGTTAGATAGGTGCTATTATTATCCCTATTTTGGATATGGGAATAATAACAAAAACTAACCAAATGTCATCAAGAGTCATTGCTGCTGCTTGTGAAAGTCCTTTTAAAATCTTTATCTTCCACCTTAAGAATAAATACTATGTGTAGGTTTCAAGGCAGAAGAGCAGTAAGAGCTAGGCAATGGGGGTTAAGTGACTTGCCCAGGGTCACACAGCTGGGGTGTCTGGGGTCAAATTTGAACCTAGGACCTCTCATCTCTAGGCCTAGCTTTCAATCCATTGAGCTACCCAGCTGCCCCCAAAAGTCCTTTTAAAGAGCTGTAACTCTCCACTATTCACTTCACCTCAAAATCTCCCCATATAAAAAAAATCAGATAACGTAATTAATCTTCTAGGACAACTAAAAATGAAAACGAATCTGATAAACTTTCTCATCTTCTTACCAAAACTTCTCCATCTATAACTTGGTACTTTCATGGCTTCTTTCTACCAGTAGGACCCCCAATCAGCCAGGGTGATAACAGCAGCACTTCCTTCATCCATAACAGAGGACTGAGTTCCATATCCTTTCCCAGATAACTGGAGTTTACCCTCTAAGTACTGACTGCTTGGATTATCAACTTTGATGACAGAATTTTACACAATATATTCTTTGCTTTCCTAAACAGAAACTACCTCCAGCATCTGTAACTTTATGGTGGCAGATTGTTATCCATCTATCTTTAAAATATACTACAACCAAACCATAATCACCTATGACTAACCTAAAGATAAAGGACTCTAAACAAACAAAACATAATGTTTTTATTACTTTATGCTTCTGGCTCACCTTGTGCCCATCAGCTCTTGCATAATGGTATACACCAGAATAATAAGGTAAGAGGGGAAAGCTTTTTGCTCTTCCACTAAATAGCCCCAAACTGCTGCGTTGTAAAGTTCTTCTGACTTAGTCTTCAGTTATCAGTGAAATCACCTCAAATAACACTATGGCTCCAGAAATCTAATGCCCTAAGTATTTCCATTTTTAAGAAGAAGAATCGAGTTTCTCTTTAAAAGGTGACTTTCTCACCACAAATTCTCCCCAAGAAAGTATCCTCTGCATTAAAAGGTTCCCTACTCCCAGGCTATTCCAATCCCAAATTTACAATTCATCATATTTGTTTCAGTCTGGAGTCACTAATTATCTGTCTTCTAATAAATTAAAAGACTATTTATGGCTCCTCAGTGCTATTATACAGGGACAAACAGATTCTTAATTGCAACCTTCTGGAAATAGACTAAGTTTTAACCTATAATTTAAAAAGGTGTCATTCCCATCAAGTTCGCTTTGGTAATAGTGAATGACATACGTATCTTTAATTCCAATCTCTTTCCCCTTTTAGATTTTCTTTTAGTATAATGACTATTTGGCCAGTCTACCAGAACTCTGTAAATATAAGCTGAAAGCAACATGAAACAAATAAATCAAAAGCATTCCTTGAACAAAGACTATTTCTCTTAACAATTGACTACACAAAGCAACCATACCGTAACCAACTTATAAAGAAATCTCATAATGGCAAATTGGCCTCCAGTTTTAATGGAAACAACTCTATATTTATTTTTGATATTTTCCTATTATGCAGTCTGGAAGAAGAAAAAAATAAGTGTTTATTAAGCACCAGATGTGTCCCTGACAATGCTAAGTGCTTTACAAATATAATCTCATTGGATACTCACAACAACCCATGGAAGGTATTATTATTATTATCCTTATTTCAGAATTGGGGAAACTGATGCCAGTAGAGACTTAGTGACTTGCCTAGGTCACACAACTACTAAGTATCTGAGGCTAGATCTGAATTCAGGCCTTCCTGAACCTAGGTCCAGAGCTTTCTTCTGATCTAGCTGCAGATCACAGAATATTGTAAAAGCAATAAATATATTTAATTTAACTCTAATTTGTAAGAAGCAGAGATGCTATATATGTAAAGGAAATACTTTTCTGAAGTCGTTCCACTGTTGCATTCTCCTGAAGGGTAGGGATTAGCCCTGTGATATCATTGGGTTTCTGGCCTGGACCTGACACGGGTCAGTTTCCTGCTAATTTAGGTTTGATAATGAGACACTCGTGAGCTATTCAAGTTAACAAAAGGAGATTTACTTAGATAAAAAAAAAAGAATATTCAACAAAGATATACAGGCCTGGCTCCCAATCCACTGAGCCAAGCAGCTGCCCCCAATGTTAGTGTTTTAGTCCCCTGAGTCAATCAAGTCTCCAGGGTGGTTTTTAATACCTTTTAAGGAAAAACTGACCAACTTGCTGTTGAGGATACACACATCCCATGCTTTGGTGGGAATATCCTTAAAGTCCTCTACAACAGTGGTGTCAAACTCAAACAGAAGTGGGTGCCACTCATCCAAACAGAAGAATCCCTGTAGAACAGATACCATTTAAAATTTAAAATAGAATATTATCTGGGTTTTATTGTATTTTTTTAATTTGCTAACTACTTCCCAGTTACATTTTTATCTAGTTCAGGATACACTCAGGAGTGTGGTGGGCCACATGTGGCCTGTGGACTACAGATCTGATACCTCTGTTCAACATGATATAGTACTTGGTGATGGCAAAAAGCTCTCTCTCTAATGATCTATGGAGCTGTAAGAGCTGATGGCTCCGTTGTTGCTGAGTCCAAACTGAATGACTTACCTATTCTTTTTCCACTCTGTCTTCTTTAAGGATTCAAGTGGGAGAGAGGGATGGTGGCCCTGTCTCACCTGGACATGGCAGTTATGAGCAAATGCAGCCAATGCCAATTCTTTGTACTTATTGCTTCCTAACAGACAGGTTCCACACTTATCGTGGGCTTATTTTTTTTTTGCTGTGCAAAGTGCTAGGGGTTAAAACGCAAGCCAAAAACAAGATGGTCTTTTCTTTCAAGGAATTTACATTCTAAGAGAAGATGACAACACATAAAAAGGTTCCCCTTTATGTAAGAAGGAGTGAAGCTGGGATGGAGAAGAGCATAACCTAAGTGCCTCATGAAATAGTAGAGCAGGTCAAAGCCTCACCAAAAAAAAAGGGAAGGGGTACAGTAAGCTGGCTTAGTGGATAGAGACAGGTTCAAAGATGATGGGAGGTCCGGGGTTCAAATATTTTCTCCAACACTTCTTAGTAGTGTGACTCTGGGTAAGTGGCTTGACCCCCACTGTCTAGCCCTTACCACTCATCTGCCTTGAACCAATACACAGTCTTCATTCTAAGATGGAAGGTAAGGGTTTAAGAAAGTAAGAAGAAAGATCCAAAGAGTAGAGACATCTCCAAGGTGAGAATGTTAGTGGCAGAGAAGGGGCTTATAGAAAAACAAGTATTTCAAGATGGAGATGTCCAGCTTCGGAGATACAGAGGTCCATTTGGAGATTAAACAATAGTGTCCAATGGAGTAGTAGTGATCAACAACATTAAAAGCAATCATATTGGATATGCAGTAGAGGCAATTGTGGCTCAATGTTTAAGAGCAATGGGCCTGGAATCAGAAAGACATGAGTTCAACTCCAAGTTCAGACACTTCCTAGCTTTGTGATCCTGGGCAAGTCACTCTACCTCTGATTGCAAAAAGGATCTACTAGAATAGTAAATGGAAAACCACTCCAGTATCCTTTCCAAGAAAACCCCATGGATAATTTGGCTTCATGAGGTCACAGAAAGTCAAACAGAACCAAAAAAAATGTGAAAGGCAGAGCTAGTAAACTAAATAAAGAATGCATCACAGACCATAACCCTTCAGAAAATGCTGACAGTAGGAGCAGTTAGTTAGCTCAGTGAAACAAGAATCATGTTCTTACACCTGTTTCTTATTCCTAACCCCCACTGCCTAGCTCCTACTACTCTTCTGCCTTGGAACCAATATTTAGTATCAATTTTAAAACAGAAAATAAGACAGAAAAAAAGAAAATGTTTTCTTCTTTTAAGAAGATAAAAAGAAAAAAATGCTGACAATAGACTCAAAGAAATGGACCCTTGTATCCCAGGTGGACTGCCCATCTGTCTGGGAACTATAACTGAAGATAACTAAAGATGAGTACTCCACAAAGGGTTAATAGGATACTTCGTTCCAAGAATTTTAAAGTACGTCCCTTTCCTATGTAATTAGTACATGTACCTTTAAATGTGAAATTGCACCCCACTTTCCTCAGGGACCTTGATTACATAGCTCGTAAGAGTTTTCAAACACAAATCCCCCTTTTCCAAATTCAGTTCCCTATCTTTCTATGCCTTACCCCTTCCCATCTTCGTGATTCTTAGGCATGCTTTCTCCCATAAAAATAATAATGACTAACATTTATATTCCACTTCTTATGAGCTGAACATTGTGCTAAGCACTTTACAATGATGATCTCATTTGATCCTCACAAAAACCCTTAGAGGCAGGTGCTCCATTTTGCCAATGAGGAAACTGAGGCAAACACAGGTTAAATGATTTGCCCAGGATCACACAACTAGGAAGTATATGAGGTCAAATTTGAACTCAAGTCTTCCTGATTCCACTGTGGTACCCAACTACCTGCACATTTCGCCAAAACATCTTCACTACAATCCATCTTGTACTTTATACACAAAGAGATTTATATAATGAAACTACACCAATAAAATGTGGAAACTAAAATTTATATGCTTGGCATTAATCAATCTTAATCAAGTTTTATTAAATATAAAGTACCAGACACCAGGCAAGCTGCTGCAGATACAAAAAAACAATCTTTCTTAAAAGTTTAAATTCGAATGAGCAAAAACAAATACCTGTCACCATGAGGCAACATATATCAATTCTCCTTTTTCTGAAAGCCCTACTTTCTATCTGAGAAGCAGTACTAAGTATAGGCTCCAAAGTAGAAGAGCTAGAGGAGTAAAGGGTAGGCATCTGAGGTTAAGTGGCTTGCCTAGGGTCACACAGCCAGAAAGTGTCTGAAGTCAAATTTGAACCCAGGACCTCTAGTCTCTCTGGCTCTCTATCCATTGTGTTACCTGGCACTCCTGGGATGAGACAATAGCAGAAGAAGGGTTGACAAAAATAAAACATTAGAAAGGAAACTTCTCTGTGCCCTTTCCTATCATCACACTTCCCCTATTCACCTCAAAAAGGAAGAGTTTATATTCTAAAGCTAACATAGCATCAAGAGAAAGTAGTCTTAAATGGCAATGACCTCAACTGCTGTGACTTTCCCAGAGCTCACAGGACTCAAAATATCTCCTGGAAGCAATGGCGATTGTATTTCCCTGAAATTAGCGCTGGAGGCTATTCACCAAAGATCTCCTTTTGAATCAATAGTCAAAGACTGCCCCCGGGTTTTATGGAATTTTAGAAATCTGAAATCCCCAGAATTACTCACCAGATGGACCCAATTAAGTATCCTGACGAATGTGAGCAGGGAAGGCAATAGCTCATTAAACACTAGTAAACCACCAACTCTCACAGCTGTTTTCTAATTATAGTACATTCAAATATAAGCAATAATAAGTCTCTGCTGATATTTTGCTGCTGATCCTTCTAAACTTGGAATACAGCAGCTACCAACCACCTCTAAATTGCCCATACTTATTTGCCTCAGGGCTGATAGACTAAATGGTAACCCATCCTTTTTTTTTTTACTCCAAGAAAAAGAAATTCTCATTTCTTGAAAGTATTGTTTAAGAAACAATAAGTCATTCTACAATCCCAAAAGTAATTACAGGCCATTGTAGACTCTATAAGGAAGAATAAGACATCAATGTAACTGTAATATTAAAAAATATAGAATGTGTTTATTGCAAAATAGTCACATTTAAAGTCTGAGAGGAAGCATGTTGTATTTTGAGAGTCTTATGACCTCAAAAGAGAAAGAGGCAAGGTAGCCAAGTGGTTAGAGAACTGGACTCAAGGTCATGAAGAGCTGGAATCAATTCTCATCTGTGACACATAGTGGCTATGTGACCCACAGTCACTGAAGGTCTCAGTTCCCCAAGCAAATTTCTAAAGCTCTAAGGTCCAGGTAAAACAGAACACATCTTCCAATCGCTTGCCCAGCAATATCAAAAAGCATGTATTAAACAGTATTTTGCACTCATGTGTATCAGAACCAAGGCAAGAAATTTTTCAGGGTATTTTTCTGTCTTCTTAAATCTCAGAGAGGCAATGCAGAGGCAGATGAACATGTTGGGGAAGACTGAGATTAGATAAGATATAAATACACCCTCCAAAGGAAAGCACATTTAAAAAAAATTTTTTTTAAAAAGGATGATGAGGAAGGATGAAGTTGAGGTGATTTCAAGTCAAACCAGGAAATAATCATTTTAATAGTCCTATGAGCTCCATTCCCTGTGTATCTCCCTTTAATAATGTGTAGCAGAGTAAACAGTGAAGCAGTCGAGAAATGGTGCCAACTCACTGAAAATGTTCTTTAGTTTGTAGGGTACCTAGGTAGCATGATGGCAAGAGCACTGGGCCTGGGGTCAGGAGGCTCTGAGTTCAAATATGGCCTCTGGCACTCAATAGCTATTTGACTGAGCAAGTTTTGTGATTTCTATCTGCTTCAGTTTCCTTTTCTGTAAAATGGAAATCATAATAATAGCACCTATCTCTCTGGATTACTGTGAGGATAAAATGAGATATTTTTAAGCCTTTTGCAAATCTTAAAGCTCTATGTAAATGCTAACCACTACTCTTGTTATATTCCTAGGAAGAGAGCAAAATCTTATGCTACTCCACAGCTGGGATCATTTCTTTTGGATCCTACCACAGAATATCCCATAGCACCCAGCAAGCTGTATGAGTATGAATAAATGAGATGAATGAATGAAACAATGAACATTGTTGACTAAACTATATAGGGGTCAATTCCAGAACAGAAATGATAAATGCTTGAGAGAGACTTATTATGTATTGCCCTCTTAGATCTTTTGTATCATGGACTCTTTGGAATAATGATTTGAAATGCATAAAAAAATTCATAGAATTACAAAGGAAACCAGTTATAGAGAGGGAAAGATGTCATTTTTTCCCATCCAAATTAACAGATACTCTGAAATCTATTCACAAGGTCCCTTTGGAGTTTGTAGACCCCAAAGAACTCCTGCCATAAATGAAGTATTTTGTAAATGACTGTCACACACATTAATCTGTGACATGCTATCCCAGAACAAGCATTAATCTATGCTAACCACTGCTACAATTAATTCTCAATTTCTCTCCATAAGACATTAGCTCTGGTAGTAACTAGTCAAAGAAATAAGGCTCCCCAAAAGAATCATGATGATTTGCCCCATTTCAGCCACCACAAGGAATCTATTCAAGTAGATGTATCTATGTCTCATGGGAGCAATCATTTTCAGGAATCTCAGACTGATTTGTGGACCCAAGCATCAGTTAATAAGATGCAGGAGACAGTTTCTTGTGTCTGTTTATTAAAAAAAAAAGTTTGGTTGAATAGTTTTATGGGAGTTTTTTTTTTAACCCCCTGCCTTCTATCTTAGAATCAATATTGTATTGGTTATAAGGCAGAAGAGTCTAGGCAATAGGAGTTAAGTGACTTGCCCAGGGACACACAGCTAGAAAATGTCTGGGCTCAGAATCTAGTCTATAACCTCCCATCTCTGTGCCTGGCTCTCAATCTACTGAGTCACTTAGCTGCTCCAGAGCATTTCGTTTTGTTTGGTTTTCAGAACTTCAATTTCAATTCAAGTCCTGGGTCTTGGTTCCAACAATTTCCAAATCCATTTATATGTGCTTTAAAAAAACTTTGTTGATAATACCGTTTAAAACACAGTGGCCCAACTGCAGCAAAAAGAATTTATCTTCCAACTCTCTTCTGCTGATTCACTTTAGAAGGGTTGAGAGGTCTCCAAGCTGTCACCTAATGTTTTCTCTTCACTTCCCATCTAGGAATCTCCATTACTGTACTTTACAGTTCTGTCCCAAATAGCTTCTCATTAGTTCAATACAGGTACTAATAGTCAACAAAGTAAAGTAAAGTCTATGTGTTTGTACTAAAAAGGAAAATTAGTAAGTAATTTATAGTGAGACAATATCTTCTCAGCAATCATTCAGGTTTGCCCTTTGGAGCTGCCAACAAGAAGAACTTTGAACAGGCTAATAAGGTTTAAAGAGAACTGGGATTTTTTTCAATGAAGGTTTCTAATGGGGTTTCTCACGCTTCTGGGAAACGTGATATTCTCAGATGTTCTTAATTAGCCAAACTACATGTAATATTTATTGAGAAAGGAAATGGGGGGATTGGAAAAATGGGAGATAATGGGAGGTTTGTAGCAGGGTATGGAGAAGTTGAGGGGAGAGAGGGAATATTGCTTGGTGATGCAAAGGAGAGAGATGCCCCCTGACAAGAGGAAGCAGCAGGGGTCCGATAAGGACTGTTTATTGTTGAATGACTGAACTGATGTTCAGCTCCCTCTATGCCCAGAAAAGATAGTCCACTTATCTGACTGCGAATTCAATTAATATAAAGTTTAATAACCAGTTGGGATTGGAGTTTTTTTCTCAGCTTCAGAGCTGAGGCCAGGTCCCAGAGGCTGGCGGAGGGTTTCTCCCACTCCCATCTACTCTATATCAGTCCTTGCTTTGTCTAATTCAGAATTTAGCGGTAGACAGAAAGCAAACAAGAACAATTCTGACCTTCAGAAGTGATACAGCCTGAATCTTCGGGCTGAACCAAGAAGAGGCATACCACTCCAGACTGGGCTGAATGAGCTTCTCCCTCCTCCAACACCAGGAAGGAAGTGCTAGTCCCAAGACCCAATTGCCACTCTCAGCAGAAAGGAAGTGCTAGTCACAAGACCCAACTGCCACTCCCAGTTGCCCCCCACCAACTGTCAGTCTTGTTTCCTTTCCAGAATCATCCCCTTTATATTATAGTTACCAATTTACTAAATCTACTCTAAGGAATTCTTAGCAAGAAAGTTTGGGTAAGGGTAGTTTTGGGCTTTACAATAAATTCAGTAAAATAAATGTTTAAACAAAACCATTACAAGAAATTTGAATCTTAGTGCTAATACTACTTACTCTTAATAACTTAACTAAAACTAATACATTATTTATAGAAATTATTTACATATAATACAACAATATACATTGTTCCACATCCTGATGTCAGTCAAATAGAAATATCGATTGATCTTTCTATTTGCCTAAGACCTTATAGAACTAACTATATACATATTTACATTTTGCATAAATACAATTTCAGACACTTGTTTATGTAAACAAGGTCTCTCAATATGTCAGTTTGTGATTTTGTGTTTTGTGTCTAATAGTATTGTTAATTAATACTTATCAAGTTTCTTCAGATTTCCACTTCTCATGTTGACTGATGGATCTCTTCTTTCTTCCTTGTTATGTAGTGATGCATGCTATTTCCCTAATATGTGAAATTACTTTTGTATTATTATTTCAACACACTCGGTCTTACATATGTCTTTTTTCTATCTGTCCTTATACAAACAAATTTACAAAGTTCAAAGTCTTAGTCTTGATGCTTTTCCTCTGGGCTGGTTTAAAATCTTTTCCTCTGGGAAGCTTTTCCTCTGGAATGCTTTTCCTCTGGGATACTTTTCCTCTGGAATGCTTTTCCTCTGGGATGCTTTTCCTCTGGGTTGCTTTTCCTCTGGGCTGGAAAGTTGTCTCGAACATTATGTATCACTATTATTTCTTTGTGGTGTACTTTTTATGTTAATCAGTTTTTGTCTTCATTTCTCAGCACTATCTGTTGTCTAATTATCTTCTATGTCTGTTACAGTGGTGTTGAACTTTTTCTGGTTTTACATGGGAACAATGGAACCATGAGTCTTTCCCTGCAATTTTTATAGCTATTGGGTTAGTAAGCAATATTTCATGTGGTCCAGTCCATTTTATGTCTGTAGCCAACTTTCTATTGAAATTTTTTAAGTATACTATGTCTCCTGGTTTGATGTTGTGCAAATTGTAATCCAGGGGTACTGTTTGTTGTATCAAGCCCATTTCATGCAACCATGCTATTCTTGTCTGTAAAGCTTGTATATATTTTGTTAATTGACAGTCTCCACCTTTCATTGCAATGTAAGCTGGTTTACAAGTCCTTCCTTGCCAAATTGCATGTCCATATAGCATCTCAAATGGAGAGATGTGCAAATCTCCACTTGGTTGTGTTCTAAAATGGAACAGAACTAATGGCAGAATGTTTGTCCATTTTTGGTGTGTTTCTGCACAAAATTTTCCTATCAATGTTTTAATGTCTTTATTTAATCTCTCTACTTGCCCTGACTTTGGGGATGATATGGTGTGTGGTATGTTGCTTGTATTCCTAGATTTTTATAAATTTCATTTAATATTGACTGAGTAAAGTGACTTCCATGGTCTGAGTCCAATTTTGAGGGAATCCCAAATCTAGATATGATTTCTTTTAATAGGATTTTGACCACAAATGCTGTGTTGTTCTTTTTGGTAGGAAAAACTTCAACTGTCAGTCTAGTTTCCTTTCCACATACCTAAACCTTCCACCAGATTTAGAAAATCTATCTATGAAATACCAATAGCCAGGTGGCAGATATTGCTTCACAAGTTGAAAATAACCCTTCTCAATCAGCAGACATGGAATGGAATTCCAAATTCTGCTTATCTTTTTAGAATTTATGGATGGGCAGCCCACTTAAATATTTGTTTTCAAAATCTCAGTAGCTTGCCCAGAATTAGACATACACTGTGTGTGCATGTGTACATGTGCATTTAAAAAATAGCAATTCTGATTGAGATATTTTAAATGATAGTGTTTTATACAAAAATAGTTAATGGATCTTCGTAGTTATTATTAAACTCAGTGTTTTAGAACTGAGAATGATACTCAAGTACCAATATGGAAATAGCTAATATTCATCCAGTTCCATAAGGTTTACAAAGTGCTTTACATGAATTATGTTTTAACATATATATATGTATATATATATATATATATATATATATATATATATATACTTTTTTAAAGAAGAAACTGGTAGCACTGTAGACAGAGTATTGTGTCTAGAGTCAAGAAGACCTAATTTCAAAACTGACCTTGGATATTTATTCCCAGGCAAGTTAGTTGAGTGACTCTGGCCAAGTAACAACCTCTTTGCCTCTGTTTCTTCAATTATAACATGGGGATAATAACACCTGCCTCCCAAGGTGGTTGTGAGGATCAGATGAGATAATCTTTACAAAAACACTTAGCACAGTGCCTGTCAAAGAGCAGGTGCTATGCAAATGCTTATACTCTTCTATGATGATATCCTTTACTTCCCTCTCTTAAAAAATAAAAAGCTATATTTGCTTTTTTATTAGTTTTTTTAATTTTTAAATTTTTCCATTGTTACATAATTCATGTTTTCTCCCTCCCCTCATCCCTCCCCCTTCCATAGTTAACAAGCAATTCCACTGAGTTATGCATACATATATGTATATATGTTATTCATTTTTGTAAAAGAGCAATTCTTTAAAACCAAAACCCTGAATCATATGTTTTCTTCTGTGTTTCCACTCCCACAGTTCTTCCTGTGAATGTGGATAGCATTCTTTCTCATAAATCTCTCAGAATTGTCCTGGATCATTGCATTGCTTTTATAGCAATCTATCACATTCGATCATCCCACAATGTTACAGTCTCTGTGTATAATGGTCTCCTGGTTATGCTTATTTCACTTCATATCAGTTCATGTAGGTCTTTCCACTTCTTTATGGCAGTCCATCAATTCAGCATTCCTTATAGTACAATAATATTTCATTACCATCATATACCAAAATTTGTTCAGCTATTCCTCAGTGGAGGGACATCACCTCATTTTCCAATTTTTTTTTGCTATCAAAAAGAGTGCAGCTATAAATATTTTTGTACAAACAGATCCTTACCCAGATTTTTTTTATCTCTTTGACTTCTCTCCCCTTTAAGATAACCTAATAGAATAGGTGTCATAATTACCCCCATTTTACAGATGAGAATACTCAGATGAAAGGGGCTGATGTCCCAAGGTTTCCATAGCTGATAGGTGTCTGAAGCAAGATTCTACTTTGTTTGTCACCACCACTATCACACCAGACTCTCATTGTTAATACTTCACAGGATCATAAAAAAGAACTGGAAGGAAGCTTAGAGCTATCTAGTTCCACCCCTACATTCTCTGCTTGAGGAAACAGAAGATGACTTGATTTTCAATACACCTCAAGTTCCACTTTTTCTATGAGGTCTTTCCTAATCACTCCAGCTGCCAGAGCTTTCCCAAGAAAATTACTTCTTATTGATTTTTAACATATTTCTATGTGTAAATGGCTCCCTTGATTACTGTCAGTGATGTTAACTCCCTGAAGACAGGGACTATTTTTATTTCTGTCTCTGGATACCCAAAACTGAACCCTATGCATGGCACTTGCTAAAATGATCAACTGATTACATAAGAGCATACAAAAACTAAATGGCGGAGGGGAGATTTGAACTCAGGATGCCCACCTCCAAATCCAGTGGGTTTTATTGTCCCTGTATCAAACAATTCCTACTCTTCCAATCTGTTGGACATGAACAATTAATTCATTCCACTACAGTTGAAGGTGAAGAAACCCTCAAAATAAGGCTTTATCTGAAAGTGGTTTAGCCCAAGGACTTGTTGGCAACCAGAAATTAATGAGTTTCATGGCAGATAGAGCACTGAGCCTGGAGTCAGAAAGACTCCACTTCCTGACTTCGAATTTAGCTTCACACACTTAGTGGCTATGTGACCCTGGGGAAGACACTTTACCCTGTTTGTCTTAGTCTCCTTGTCTGTGAAATGAGTTGAAGAAGGAAATGACCAACCATTCCAAGAAACCTCTAAGGCAGTCACAGAAAGTTGGTCATAACTGAAAAGAACTAAGCAACAACAAAATCAGAATCAGAATATATCTCAAATTTATCATGGATAGTTACTCTCTTCCAAAAAAGTCTTCCAAGGCTTGCCTCATTGCAGCATGGAAATGCTTGTGACTCTCAAAGGCTCTGTCAGTGGCCCAAGTTCTAGTAGGCACTGTCAAGTTGTAAAGACTCTGAGTGGTACCCTAAGAAAGACCTAGGATTAGTCTAAGTTTGAAGAGACTCATTACCAGAAGATTGACCACCAAATAACTATAAAGTCCAGCAATTGGTAATGAAGGTAATACATTCTCTCAGGCTAGATTGGTTTGGTTGTACAACAAAATTACAATAACAACAATAAAGGACATTTACATAGAAGTTTTAAATCTTCAGAGTGATTAACAGACATGATTTCATTTGGTATATAAGCACAGTTAGATAAAGTAGACTTTCTAAATTAGTACATTCACGAAAAGAGTAGTTAGATGGAAGAATGGATAGCGTACTGGGCCTGGAGTCAGAAAGATGAGTTAAAATTCAACCTCAGACACTTTACTAGTTGTTTGATCCTGAGCAAGTCCTTTAACCCCATGGCCTCAGTTTCCTCGTATATAAAATGAATTGGAGAAAGAAATGGCAAACCACTTCAGTATCTTTAGTGAGAAAATCCCAAAAGCTATCACAAAGAGTAGGACACAACTGGAAAAAGAACTAAACAACAATCCAAGAAAAATCATAACTGTCTCTCCCCACCCCTTTTTGAGTTGGGACACATTTAAGCATCACAAAAGATATTTAAATATTACCTAATCCAAAAGGGAAAAAGGACCCAAGATTGTACTTCCCCTGTTCCTCTTTGACCTCTGAGGCAGTCCCCAAAGGTAATGATAAACTCCAGATGCCTTCTCTCTAATATTTTTCCTCCATCTGCCCCTCTCCATCAGAGATATATTCTATTTTTTGTTTCTTATTAAGTATAGAAAACCATTGAAAATATTAAAGCTTACACATGAATAATAGCCTCTCCCCCTACTTCCTTCCCTGACAGCTCAGGCTTTCTCTACCCCACCTCCTGCTGTCTATTGCTGACATCTTTTCCTTTCTCCCCAGCAACTGTTGCTGAGGTGATTGCTAACTATGGTTTATTTCTTCTCTCTGCATAGGACTTCCCTCCAGCGGTCTCCAATGGGGACTAATGGTTGGAAAATGGGTATATTAAGCTGATCATAAACATGGTGCTTATGAAAAGAGGACTGCTTGGTCTCCTGCAGTTTGAAGCATTACAGCTCTTTCTTGTTTTTCATTTTAGCTGACCAACTTCAGACCATTAGAAACTGGAACATAAGGAAGGATGAGAGGCAAAGAGACATCAATATGGTGGTGGAAAAAACATTCAGGAAAGGGTCCAAAAGTTCTGAATCTCCATGTGGTTGGAGCTTTGTGTTTCAAAATTAAGACTGTCCAGGATTTCCTCAGTTAAAGCCTTCCCATTTTCAGTTTCCTGGGTAGCTACTAACAGCACTAAGTAAGAGCTAGAAATGTTTACAGTCCTAAATTAGAAGATGAAGTCTTATAATTCCAGTGACTGTGTTTAATGAAGGCATGAAACTAAAAAGACCTTCATCTTGCTACATTGGATTATTATGAGAAAAGAAAGCCAATATCTCTATATCTCTAAGGTCTCCAGCCTCCAGATAAGGAATTTTCAGACCAGCATGACATGTGATATTATAAACATTTTTAGTTAGGTGGAACAATGGATAGAATGCTGGGCCTGGATTCAGGACAACTTGAGTTCAAATTTGTGTGATTCTGGGCAAATCACTTAACTTTGTCATGGTTTACTCATCTGTAACATGAGCTGGAGAAGGAAATGGCAAACCATTCCAGTATCTTTGCCAAGAAAACCCTAAATGGGGTCATAAAGAGCTAAACATAACTGAAAACAACTGAACAACAGCAAATATTTATTTATTACCTGCTGTGTGCCAGGTACCATGCTAAACTCTCAGGATACAAATTTTAAAAAATAAAAAGTGAATCCCTGCCCTCAAAGAGCTTACAGTCCAGTGGGAAGAAGTCAACACACAAAAGGAAGCCTACAGAATGGCCAATGAAGAGAAATCTAGGATTCTGAGTATTTGAACTCCTCTATACAAAGGAGGCTATGGGAGGGACAGAAGTAACTGAGGGTTACTGACGAGATGGGAGTTCCAACACTGAAAGAATCTCCAGTTGGTCACCTGAATCAAAATCCAGGGACATAATAGAGAGACCAATGAACTTAAGTCAGGAGACCTGGGTCTGGTTTTAATGCTTATTAGCTATAGGACTCTGGAAAAGACAATTTCTCTGTGCCTTAAAATTCTCATTTGTAAAATAGGGATAATAATACTTCCCTTCCCATATCATAGGGTTGTTATAAAGAATCCATTTTGCAAACCTTAATGTGAGATATAAATATAAGTGATTATTTTTCTGTTGTTGTTATTTAGCCATTTCAGATCTGTCTCTGTAACTCCTTTGGTATTTTCTTCACAAAAATACCAGAGTGGTTTGCCATTTCCTTCTCCTGCTCATTTCACAGATGAGAAAATGGAGGCAAACAAGGTTAAGTGACTTGCCCAGGGTTACATAGTAAGTATCTGTGGCTGGATTTGAACTTGGGTCTTTCTGACACTAAACCCCAGTATTCTGTCCATTGGGGCACCTAGCTGCTACCTATTATTGTTCTAGGTCTTGAGATCTCACCTAATTATTAATAAAAGAGGGTTCATCTAATTCAATGTTAAGGAAAAACCAGGAACATTTAGAATATATATAACTAGACACTGTACTGAAAATTCCAATATTAAATCAATAACCTGAAATTTCATCCACATAAAAAAATTAATTTATCTTAAAAATCATCTAGTCCACTGATATCAAATTCAAATGGAAATAGATTCCTGCTGACCTCAGATTGACTTAGAAAATCTCAAATTAACATTCTCTAAACTATGTAATATTTTTATTTATTTTGTTAATGATTTCTCAATTACATTTTAATCTGCTTCCACTGTACTCAGAAGTTTTATAGGCTGCATGTGTGGGCTCATTGCCAGAAGCTCATGAGTTTGACACCTATGATTTAATCCATAAATGCCTTCATTTTGCAGATAAAGAAACCAAGGTCCAGAGAGGTTCATTATGGGAGCCAAGGTCACCTAGCAAGTTGGTCACTGGACTTGCGCATGTAGTTTTTCCTCTGCTCCATATTGTTCAACAAGAGATGACATTTCTAAATAAAGGGTGACATCAGGGGAAAAAAGTATGCTAGTCATTTTCCTGCTCCCTTGGATCAACAAGTCAAGTATAAACATCTCCTATGGCACAAGTAGTATTGGGAATATCAAAGAAAGGCCAAAAGTAGCATCTGATTTCAAGGACCACACAGTCAAATGGGGGAAACAATATGCAGACAATCTGAGTAATGTAAGAGATCAGATTAGATATACAGGGTTTTCAGAATTTTTTTATCCCATTCAATTTTGACATAGTGAATAAACCTGACTACAGGTTTGTCCAGAGAACACTTTCTATTAATTAAACTCTTGTGCTTCAATTTACATTAAACTTCTAGGTAGGCAGCTGGGTAGCTCAGTAGATAAAGAGCCAGGTCTAGAGATGGGAAGTCCTGGATTCAAATCTGACTGCAGATATTTCCTACCTGTTTAACCCTGAGCGAATCACTTAACCCTAATTGCCTCATCCTTACCAATCTTCTGCCTTGAAACCAATACTTCTAAGACAAAAGGTAAGGGTTAAAAGAAAAAAAAACTTTGAATGGCAGCTAGATGACTTAGTGGATAGAGTACCAGGCACTGAGCTAGAGGACCTGAGTTCAAATCTGATTTCAAATATTTCCCAATTATGTGATCCTGGGCATGTCACCACCCCCATTGACTAGCCCCTAGCACTCTTCTGCCTTGGAATTTATACTTGAATTGATTCTAAGAAAGAAGGTAAAGGTGTTTTAATTATATTAAAATTCCCTAGGAAGTTAAATCCTTTCAAGGTGCTGGTCTTGAGTATATATGTATTACAGTAACTATGAAGGATACTTCATGATCAAAATACTCGTGTGCTAATTCAGTTCTGTAGTATTAGTGAGATGCAGATGCTCCTTGGAATAAACCAAACTTATTTCCACTTTTCAGATTTATTAAAGCTGTTTCTAGTAACATGAGTGAATTGCTTTTAAAGGAACTGCACCCAAAACCCCCTATAAATTATTTTCCTTGCTATTCTGGGAACAGATGTATGCCATTGTTTTCCACTAATACTAGCTTTCTGCAAGATGATTAGATTCACAGAAATTTAGATGGGGAAACTTATTAACCAAGGGTATTGACTAGAACAAAATAATGTTCTCTCTCTCTCTCTCTCTCTCTCTCTCTCTCTCTCTCTCTCTCTCTCGCTCTCGCTCTCGCTCTCGCTCTCGTTCTCTCTCTCTCCTGTGCCTGATAATGGACTTCACTTACCTTATCTCTCTGCAATAGGAAAATCCTGTTGGTGAAATGAAAAAGAAATCTTGGCCATGGAAACTTTGAATATTCATTTTAATGTCAGATTCTTAAGTGTATCAGGCTAATGGGGGGAAAGGAGACTTCAATTTGTAAAAACCCTTGAAAATCCTCTCTGATATATCAAATAGCTGTCATCCCAATCTTCCTTTTTCACCTAAAAAAGCAACATTTGCTCCAAAGGAACCCCAAGACCATAAGTTCCTTGAGGGCATGAACCATTTGGGGGAAGGGGCTTTCTTTTTATACTTAGCACAGAACCTGGCACATAGTAAGAATATAATAAATGTTTCTTGACTGAATAATTAAACCTCTCTTATGGATTTAATGGACAACTAGGTGATACAATGGACAGAGTACTGGGGTCTCTTCGTTAGGAAGACTCACCTTTCTGAGTTCAAATCCAGACTCGTTTATAACCCTGGGCAACTCACATAACCATGTTTACCTCAGTTTTCTCACCTATAAAATTAGTTAGAGAAGGAAATGGCAAAATATTCCTATATCTTTGCCATAAAAACCCCAAATGGGATCATGAAGAATCCAGCATGACTGAAAAATGACTGAACTGTTGATTTAATATGTTATTTTATATTGTTAATATAATTTGCATTACAGCTATTTGGATATCTATATTAAGTTCCTTGCGGGTTTTCCCCATATTCATATACCTAATATTAGATACATATACATAGCAAGTAGTAAATAAATGAGAAATTGATGACTTGCCCACTTAATGAAAAACTAAAAACAAGAAAAAGGAAAATAATCATCACAACTTTCTTCCCAGCAAATCATTTCCCCAAGAAAATAGTGACATGTCATGCTTCTTTCCTCTTCTAGTCATTCAAGAAGACTGGTGCGTAGGCTTTTAATTTACCCTACCCATCCATGTGTAGATTCTTGCTTCTTTTTAATTGTGATACATAAGGAAAAGCAAAAGAATTGTCAAGTAAACACACGTTAATAAGCATCTACAAGCTTATGTACTAAAGTACTAAAGTACCAAGCACTATACTAAATAAACACTGGATATATGAAGAAAAGGAGCAAGGAAGGGTAAAAAATGCTAGTCCTGGTTCTAAAGGAAATCATAGTCTAATGGGGGACAAGAAAGAGAGAGAAAGAGAAGAGATAATATGCAAACAACTGTGTATTATATAAGATGTTATCAAGATATATCCTTTAAACCCACATTATCAGAAAAGAATTGATGTCAACTAGCCCAGAGTCAGACTTCATCAGTGACAATTTCCCTTTTTAATCTAACTAGTTCAGATCAATTCACCCCAAAGATATATGAAAACTACTATGTGTCCCATCCCAAGAGATGCCTGTTCTCCAGGAAATATATATATATATATAGCATACTGTGCTATCATTGTATATATATATATATATGCATATATATATATATATAAATTTGCTATATATATATATATACAATGATAGCACAGTATGCTGGTCAACCAAGTGGGGAGGTTCCAAGAAAGACACATCAAATCATACCAGCAACAATGGCAATAGGCCAATGCTTCAGGAAAGGAGTTGCCTGGTCCTAATATTACATCAGTTGTGGAACAAGATTCATTTCATTCAATAACAATCCATCCTAGTGAAACAGAGACAAAGAGTCAGACAAAATCACCAACACTAGTGCTTCCCTATTGGAAGATGTCATAACTTTGCAACCAGCAGAAAGAAGGGAAACAAGACCTAATAAATCACCCATCCTAGCTACTTGATTCTCTTGGACTCTTTGTTTTCTGATGCACATCTGCATATTTATTCTTCTTCTGTCTCAATGTTTTGATAGCTACTTTTCTGGTGGACATTCTTGAATAAATTGTAATTTTCTTAGGACATGAGGTCTGGTTTTGACAGTCACTTCCACTGAATGAGGAGCATGACTCAGGTAGCCCTGAGATACCTGTGGTCTTATTTCCCACCTTTCAGACACCTTTGAGGATGCTTTCAGTGAGAAAGATGGAATGGCTGCCATACATCACTGCCTGCTGATTTTCTAAAGTTCACTACCATGCCTCAGCTACCTTCTCACCTTAGTACATACCTCTGCCCCTGAGGCCCCCCTCTCCCATTGGTGAATAGCCCTTGGCACTTCTATTTTAAGGAAATTCCCAGGCCACCCATCTTTCATTCCTCCACTGAATGCTTTCCCTGCCTTTGTATATGTTATCTTCCCACTTTAGACTCCTTTAGGGCAAGGATTGTCTTTCTCTCTGCTTCTATTTATATTTCCAGTGTTTGACACATTCTGCTATTCCTGAGATGTTTCAGTTGTGTCCAACTATTATCAGATTCTTTGTGTCCCCATTTTAAGGTTTTCTTGGCAAAGGTACTAGTTTGACATTTTCTTCTTCAGCTCATTTTATAGACAAGGAAAGTGACACAAACAGGGTTAAGTGATTTACCCAGGGTCACACAGCTAGTTTCTGAGACCAAATTTAATCTCATGAATATTCTTACTGATTCCAAGCCCAGTTTTCTAAACACTGTGTCACCTACCTGACCCAAACATAGGAAGTATTTAATGTTTGTTCACTGAATGGCAATTATGATTACTAAAAAAGCCTACAGCCACTTACAATAAGACTTGTGTGGTTGATTATAGTGCTTCCCTTCTATTTATGATTTTCAAATATCCTGGTTATAGTTTGTATGTAGCTATTTCCCTGCTTTAACTGAGTTCCTTGAGAACAGACAGCTTGGGGTTATAGCGGAGTACTAAATTTACAGTCATGAAGACCTGAGTTCAAATCCAGACTCACACTAGCTCTGTTACCTTAAGCAAGATGCTTAACTTGGTTTGCCTCTATTTCTTCAATTATAAAATTGGGATAATAAGAGCATCTACTTCCCAGGGCTGTGCAGATCAAATGAGATAACTGTAAAACATTTAGCACAGCTCCTGGTACATAGTAAGTGTTATATGAATGTTAGCTTTTATTATTATTGAGAGGAGGAACTGTTGTTTACCTTTCACTGTCTTCCCAGTGCAATGCCACCTTAAAAGTGTTTAATAAACATTTATCTATTTTTATTATTAAAAGCAAGCCATTTTTTAACACAGCTGTCAGAGACTAAAGTGCCCTGACATACATCCCTAGTAATTAGTAAATCTGCTGTGGGCATGAAATAAAGAGTGACCTCATCATTCATGTATAAATTGTATGGGAAAACAGGTCCCTTTCCTGAACTCACTATAATAGAGAGATACTTCTAGGGGTGTCTATTGATCAATACTAGATGGCTAATGGATCAAGTTTTTACCTATCCTCCACCCTTCACCTTCCTCTTCAAAAGTCTTTCAGCTTCACCTCTCCCCCCTTCTTCCGGAGTGAACTATGAGGTTTTAGAGGAAATATTCTTTTCTCTTGATTTCTCAAGTAAGGAGGTTTATTGGGGAAGACAGGAAGGATGGAGGATAAGGTAAGAGTGATAGGGTTCCCTAGTCTATACAAGGAGGGTTAGGAGGATATTGTGGTAATGGCAGTTCTGTCACAACTGTGACACAGAGTCTGTCAGGGAGGTATGGGAACAATTGTATGTCTTCTTTTCTTCTAATCAGTCAGCAAAAGCTTCAGGGTCTTCACCATCAGCCACAATCAGCCAAAACTTAGTTCACAAACCTCTCCCCCAGCTCCAGAAGCCACAAACTTCTCAGCCTAGGTCAGAAGTAAGTTCAGTCCATTTCAGCTGTTGGCTTGGCTCCAACTGTCTTTCCCAGGAACATTCCAATGGAACTGTCACCTTGATTGACAGCTCTTCTGTCCTCAGCTTTCTGTCTTGCATGCATGTAAATTCTCTCTTGCATGCATGCCTCTTTGACACCACATGGTAAAAAGGTGACTAGAGGAAACTCTGTACTGTGGGTTAAGTGAGGCGTCTTCCCTGAGCTTCCTTGGTGAGGTGACTGATTCCTCCTTTCCTCCTTTTCTTGACCTCCAACTCCTATATGGCTACCAGAGCAGTACAATTTCCCTTTCCTCTCTCTCTTCTTCTTAATTTCTTCCTTCTATTGTAATTAAAACCACCATAAATATCCCAAACTGACTTGAGTAATTTATTGGGATTGGATTAATCCCTGGTAATCACTAGTATAATATATTCAGTCAATAATCCCTAATTTTACCCCTTACAGTCTGGCTAATCCATGAAGGTTATGACCAGTACCCTCAAATCTCTGGGAAACCTTTCTTTCCTCTTTCTCTCTTTATTACTTCCTCAATTCAGTCTTTTAAGCATCTAACTCAGCAGTTCAAAGCACAGCTGTGAGATCAGGTATAAAACATTTCTTTCTCTTTTCTCCTTAATTTGAATTGAACAGAGCCATTTTGTAATCTTAAGCAGTGGCAGGACCCTGAGGTCTTAGCTGGGGAAGTTGTTTCCAAAACTCCCTTTCCTTAGGGAACAAACAACCCAATTAGCCAACTCTCACTGACAATACTAGATGGCTAGATTATTCTTAACTAGTGGTGAAAAGGACCTGGAGAAAGTCCTGTTCCAGGTCTACTTTCCTTTTCTTTCCTTTTTTTTTCTAAGCCCCCATGTGTCTCTAGTTGTTTTTTTTTAATTATGTGAAAAGTAAAAAACCTGATGAGGCCAGCTAGGAAAAGCAGAGGTGGGAAATGGTTTTATCCTGAAGAGGAAAGAGAGAAGGCTTGTGACCCCATCCAAATCAAACAAAAACTCAACCTTAGCCTCAGGAAAAAAGGCTTTGTTTTCTGTCCTTCTTTGGCCTAGAGGACTTGATTGAATTAAAAGGCTCTTTTAAAAGGACACTACACCCAAATCTTTTGTTTTCACTACCTGACATTAACCCCTAGCCAGGAGTGACATCTACTGACTAAAACCAAAATTATAAATAATTAATATATATATATATATATATGTGTGTATGTATGTATGTATGTATGTATGTATATGAATACTACATTCTATAAAATTTTCATGGCTTTTGAAAAATTAGGGACATTGAAGATTTCAGAATACCTCTCATTTCTTATGTTCTTAGGTCATTTCATTTTTATGCTCCTAAATATGACTAGAAATGCTACCTTGAAAAAATTTGAAGCTAAAATTCAGGAAAACATACAAAACCAATTGGATAAATACTTCTCACAGGGTCAAATGGAAAATACTGACCCTACCCAAAACATGTCTGACCCTTACAAACCTGCTTCTGAATCTCTAAATGAGGAAATTCCTTCCCCCCAAAGAGAGATGAAAAACACCTCCCCTATAGCTCAGCTACTGGACTGCTTCTCTTGTGGTCTGCAAATCTTGACTGAACTTACTTCCCAAGACCCTTCTCCTGAAACACCAACTTCTGAAATCCCAATTTCTCCTGTTCCTTCTCCTAACCAAAAACCAATTCCAGCCCCAAGGAAATCTCATCCTTCTAAAGAAACTCTTTCTAGCCAAACTGACTCACAGGTACCAAATTCAACTAGAGGCATTTTTCCTCTAAGAGAAGTACCTGAAATAGGATGCAATGGGGAATGTGACTCTAAGGCACAATATAGCATTTACCCCCCGAGAAATAAATGAAATTCACATGAAATATTCCCCATATGAACAAGATCCCTTTTTAGTAACAAAAAAAGATGACAGACATATTTTTTCAGTATAATCTATATTACAAAGACGTTGAAAACTTGCTCCAAGCTTTTTTAATTGAACTTGAGAAAAATAAAATAATTTCTCATATCAATAAAGCCTGGGGGCACAATGCAGTGCACTGGCCTTTTCAAGATCCTGAATGGGACTATAACAACTCTGAGGATTATTTACCATTGTTGGGAGGCCATCTTAAATGCCATGAAAGAGTGTGCTGACAGTACAGATAAGTGGACAGAATTTGAAAGAATTAAGCAAAATGAGGAAGAGACATCCTAAAGATTCATGGACAGAATAATTGAGTTTGGGGTCGATACCTAGATTTTGACCTTTCTAAAGAAAATTGCATAAGACAAATTAGAAGGCACTTTGCCAATAACTCTTGCAAAGTAATCAGGGATTATTTTAGAACTCTTTGCCCAAGGTGGCCTGAAATGGATCTCAATGAATTAAGAAAAACTGCTCTATATGTTTCAAAGGGAAACAAAGAAAAAGAATAAGAGACTAATTATCTCATAGAGAAAATGGAGAAACAATTGAAATATTTAAGGGATAATATTGATAAACTGGAAAAAGGGCATTATACTCAACCAATGGCACTTGCCCCTCTCCAAGAATCTAACTATTGATCCATTAACTGCCAATTCTGTGAGAAGGGCCATAGAATGATGGAGTGTAGAAATTTATTCAAGGCAATCAGAAATAATATGCAATTTAATAACAACTACAGAAATAATAATTATAGAAATAACTATAATAATGATAATAGAAACCACAACTTTAGGAATGATAATTATAGGAATAGAAATGGGAAAAATGATATAACTCAAACCAAATGACCCAACAACAATATAATTTAAGTGGAGCTCATTCAAGAAATAGTAAGGGTGCTACTGCCCCTCCACAAGGGGCAGAAGGTGGTGCCTCTTAGATTCTATTGGTTTCTTTTAGTATTGTGTCCTTTTCAAATAGCAGCAAGGAAGAATGAAGATAGAAGAGGAAATGGATTTTTGAATACACTATCCCTGTGATTATGAAATATATACATTTTTAACATTTTTGTTTTTCTTCCCTATTGATGGATCTGTACTATTTTGTTGTACTTTACTTGTACCATACAGTATTTGATTTTTTTCTCTCTTTTTTTTTGCAATTGAAGCACATGTTACCAGTATTGGGACTGATTGACTGTATCCTATCAAATGCAGTGGAGATAATAATCCATAGACAAGTAGATACTGTTTTTTGGGAACACATTGAATTTTTTAGTTCTAATTTTTATTATTGCTTTTCTTTTATTTTGATTAGAATATGTCATTTTTCCCTTTTTTCCCCTTTTCTCATTTCTTATACTTAAGGTATATAAAATTAATTTTTTTAATTCTGCAGTAATATAAGTTTAATATATATGTGTGTGTGTGTGTGTGTGTGTGTGTGTGTGTGTGTGTGTGTGTATACATGCTATAATATTAATGCATACCCAAAAGCTTTCAACTGTGGGGACCTGCCATTTATTGATAAATGTTATGGGACTGTGATTAATGTTTGTGTCTGATTCTAGGAAATGGGATCAAAAAGGAGCTCAGACTTTATCTATACAGTGCCATAGAAACACAGACATAACCTGAATAGTGCCAAAAAAAGCACACAGGTCAAAAAGAAAGAAACCAATCCAGGTAGGACTGATGAACTTCTAAGCTGGTACAAAAGGCCTTGAACCTAGTGTGAAACTCGAGGTTGCGATGCTTGACATATGTTAAGATGTAGGACTTCCTTGTAACCATATTCTTTGAAATACTCACAGACAAGTACTGAATTTTGGCTATCATCCTAGCTCCCCCTATCCCTGAGAATGAAGGTAAAATCAGACAAGGGAAAGACTTCCCTATGTAAAAATGGAGATTTGAACTCCAGACTTCAATCCCCACAAGTCCTTGCTACTTCCCAGAATGATTTATAACCTCACCTGAATTCCCACCTGGGCAGAGAACAGAAATTGTTTTTAAACTGACTCCTCCTGCTGCTCACTCTCTCGGCTTCTGCGTCTGGGCACATGCAGCGCTACCAGGCAGGATGTAGTTGTGAATGGGCTCTCTAGGCCTAGACACATGCTTTCTTATTTTGTATTTTCTTTATTTCTTAATCTTTAATAAACCTCTAAAAAATATAATACTTCTAGCAGAGAAACTAATTTTAACTGTTACACCTATAACACAAAAACCTAGTCCTTTTTTCTTTCTTATAGTATGGCAACTTCCTGTAGTCTTGGCTACAAATGGGTAAGTGAAATATTACTGCATTCTGTCCTACAGAGTTGTGGGATATAAATTATTTTTATTGGACCCTAATACAAAGGTCTATTATGAATTTATTCTTGTTTACTCAAAATTTTAGATACATAGATTTTGATATTTGATTCTGATTTTGAATTTTTCTTTCTCCCAAAAGTTTAACTTTCTTCCATTTTTTCCTTTATGTTTTTGAGGTTTTTTTCTCTTCTTTTGATAATTGACTCATACACCCCCATAACTCAACCATACATCCTGAGCTGAACTGGGTGTTTCTCAACACCATGTCAGGGGGGATTGAATTTTAATAAAATCCAAGATTTAAATTTTTTTGGGGATCTTCAAGGAAACAAGATTGCTAACTCCTAAATTCAAAGAATCAACTGTTTATAGAAAGATGTCTGAAAAACCTACACTACATCAAGAAGATCCAGACTGAATTTTGAGTGTGGATGATTGACCTGAAGGTTGATTGAACATTTATTTGAATGTATACTTTTATGCCAAAAGGGGACTTCCCCCAGTTGGTTCTTGTCAAAACACCAAGCATAACATTGGTTTGCCTTTCTCTCTTCTATTCCCCTCTTATCTCTAACTAACTATTGTAGTTCCCTCCTAGAAGGCGAAATTTTGTATGCACCTGCAGCTAGAAGATTTTAGAGGTGCAGGATGATTATGTTTAGTGATCAATGGGGAGACTAGTTCCCCAATCATCATCAGGGGGATTCTGACTTTAGATTTTTCTTCATTTTGCTTAAGTCTTAGAATTTTAGCAACCAAGGAATGTATACATACATAGGAGGATGGCCTATGACCGACATGTGCTAACAAGTGACAAATAGAAACAACTAACAGACCACCTGGGCTGTCCTAAGTCAAGCATAAGCTACCATTGGTACATGTGAGACACCAGAAGTGATGTAAAGAACTCTATATCACTTCCTCTCTCTCTCTCTGTCTCTCTCTCTCTCTTAAGTTCTTGGGTTCTCTCTTGCAGAGACATTGGGCTTGGCATTGTGGGGAGCTGGTGGTGGCATGCTTGACATCTTGGCAGTTTGCTGTTTGTGGCTTGTAGGTGAGGTGACTGGAAGAACCTCTGTAGCATGGGTTAGGGAAGGCATCTTCCCTGAGCTTCCTTGGTGAGGTGACTGATTCCTCCTTTCCTCCTTTTCTCCTTTTCTTGACCTCCAACTCCTATCTGGCTTGCCAGAGCAGTACAATTTTCCTTTCCTCTCTCTCTCTTTTTCTTAATTTCTTACTTCTATTGTAATTAAAACCACCATAAAAATCCCAAACTGGACTTCAAGGTAAACATGGCTGCAATCTAGAAGCAAATCGCTTCCTCTCCCCGGCACTGAACAAAATAGACTACCTCAAAAGAGCATAAAAATCACCTTTGGAAGAATGGAGGGACTCTCCAGTATCCCACAGAAACAAAGGTACATGGGGTTTGAACATTGCCACACTATAAGAAGGAGGAAAAGCTTGCACAAAAACGTGAACTGAGCCCCCCTCCCCCACCACCTACCCCACTAAACCAGAGTAGGGGATCAGAGTGCTCACTGGGACAGTGAGTGAGTGAGGAATGTCTCTGTCTGGGGGGGGGGGGCACACCAGGGTCCTTGGGATCTAAAGACTGCTAGGAAATGACCTCTCAGGGTGGTTTCACGAGAAAACTCTGCGCACTGGAAAGCTCACAAACTGTAAACAGTGAGGAGTCTCCAGAGTCTGTAAAAACTGCCTAAGGCCAAAGCGCGGCCCCTCACTGTAGTGAGGGGGGAGGCAAGTCAGGCTCCCCAGAAACTGACAGGGAAAACCAGATATCCACCCTTCAGAGAGGTTTGACAGGAGATTCCTGTGCAGGGGTGAGAAGAAATCACACAGCACTGGGGCGGGCACGTTGAGCACAGGAGTGGACCAGACAGGATGCGCTGAGCACAGGGACCAGAAGGCTAACAAACCTTGGAGGCTGGGAAGAACTAGTCTGAGGCAACCTAAATCCACAGAAAACCTGCCCATATCACCCAGATCTCAGTCCAAAAAGGAAAGGGAGAAATAACCACCGAAGGGATGGCTCACATGGCCCAAAATCAAGCCTCCAAGAAGAAAGGGGAAAAAGGGACTATTGAAAACTTCTATGGCGGGAGTACCCAAGGAAAAGAAGAGAAAGAGGATGAAATCCAAACAAAATCAAAATATGTCCCCCAAAATGGAAATTATCCACAAGCTCTGGAAGAACTCGAATTGGAGCTTATTCAAAAGATGGAAACCTTCTGGTAAGAAAAATGGGAGAAAGAGATCATCAGTCTGATAGACAAGACTTCACAATTGAAGAAAGAGCTGGAAGTCTCTAACAAAAGAGTAGAACAAGCTGAAAAACAAATCCAGTCCCTAAAGACCAGAAATAAGCAACTGGAAGACAGTGAGCTTGCAAAACAGCAAGAATTAATAAAGCAAAGCCAAAAAATTAATGAATTAGAAGAAAACATAAAATATCTGTGACAAGGAAATCACTTTAAAAGACTGATATATATATTAATTTAAGGTCGCCAAGGAATTCAGCTATGTAATTCCTAAATGAAACTCAAGTCAGCAATCAACCTTTTATGGAGGTTTTAATTAGAAACAGGAGGAAGAAAGGTATTAGAAAGAGAGAGAGAGAGAGAGAGAGAGAGAGAGAGAGAGAGAAAGAGAGAGAGAGAGAGAGAGAGAGAGAGAGAGAGAGAGAGAGAGAGAGAGAGAGAGAGAGAGAGAGAGAGAGAGAGAGAGAGAGAGAGAAGGGAATAGGGCTTAAATACCCCTTCTGTTTAGGCTGGGCCAAAAGGCCCAAGCCCTTAGATAGCTGAGGCAAAGAAAAGAGATCAGTCCCTATCACTCACGTGACCAAAATGGAGAAACAGTCTCGGGGCCTCCACCTCCAGCCTCCTTCAGAGCAAGCTCCTCAGAGCACAACCTCTGAGACCAAAACCTCTCAAACCACCCCTCAGTCCTCAGACCCCTCTATCTTTAAGGACACCATCTCAATTCCTTCCCCTCAGTTCTCACATCTACCAATCACTGTCCATGTATTCCCTATGCCAATGGTGGCTCTAGCTTAACCCAGGACCACCCAGAGGTCTGCCCCTTTGCACATGTCTGTTGAAGGTCATATTCTCAAATAATTAAATTTTGATCTATGCTGCAGCCCTTCCTAAATCTTGTTAGGACTGAGTAGGGTGGAGATTGTAATTTCCAAGACCTGGTTCTGTCATTCCAAGTATCTCTATTGTATCAATTCTAAAATCAATCATGACTCAAAGAACTTCTTGTTCTATGCTTAAGAATAGGTCAAAGCCCTTTCCGTTGTTCAGCAAAAGGTTTCTGTCCTAAAGTAATCTTAAGTAGGGAGGAGAAGGACCCTCCCATGCCAAGGGGGTTCACATTCCAATAGACTATCAGTAGGAAATTTTTCAAGTAGGAATTTTCCCAATGGTGAAATTTCCAACATTTATAAGTCTAAGAAATTTTAAGGTTTACATATCTCACTGACAAGATGATAGATCAGGAAAACAGAGGACGAAGAGACAACCTGAGAATTATTGGTCTACCTGAAAAACCAGAGATAAAAACCTCGATGCTATTCTAAAGGAGATTATACAAGAAAATTGCCCACATGCTCTGGAGCAAGGGGGCAAAATAGAAATAGAAAGGGTTCACAGAACACCCTCTACACTAAATCCCCAAAAGACAACTCTCAGGAATGTAATTGCCAAATTCCAAAGCTTTCAAGCAAAAGAAAAAATCTTACAAGAAGCCAGAAAAAGACAATTTAGATATAAAGGAATGCCAATCAGGGTCACACAAGACCTTGCAATTTCCACTCTGAATGACCGTAAGGCATGGAACACGATTTTCAGAAAGGCAAGACAGCTGGGCCTTCAACCAAGAATCAGCAATCCATCAAAACTGACTATATACTTCCAGGGGAAAGTATGGGCATTCAACAAAATAGAAGACTTCCAAGTTTTTGCAAAGAAAAGACCAAAGCTCTGTGGAAAGTTCGATATCAAAAAACAAAGAGCATGGAATACCTGATTCAAACTCTCTTCTATAAGGACTACATTTGTATTAATTTATATATATTAATATGTGGGGAAAATTTAATGTGTAACTCTCAAAAATCACATGCATCATTAGAGTAGTAAGAAGAATCATGCATAGGGAACATTTGGGGTATCAAGATGATATGGAGAAAGGGGGGGATAGAAAGAAAAAGGGAGGGGGGAATCATTGATGGTACTAAGATATACTCCAAGAAATAGGGGGGAAAAAACGAAATAGAATAATCATTCTCACACAAAGATACACAGGGGAAGGGGAGGGGAAGAAAACTCGTATAAGAAGGAGAGGAAGAGAGTTTTTAATTAAACCTTACTCTCAGTGAAATCAACTCTGAGAGGGAAGAGCATCCAGATCCATTGGGATCTTGAATACTATCTTATTCCACAGGATAAGGGAGAAGGGAAAACCAAGGGGGAGAGGGGGGAGGGAATACAAAAAAGGAGGGAAGGAAAGGAGGGAGGGGGAGGAAACAAAAAGGGAAGGGATATAAAGGGAAACATATCAAGGGAGGGTACTATGGGGACTGATTTAAAGTAAATCACTGGCTTAAAAGGTTATAGCTAAAGAAGAAAGGTCCAAATTAGGGGAGGATTTCAAAATGCCAGGGAGTCCACAAGTGACAATCATAACTTTGAATGTGAATGGGATGAACTCACCCATAAAAAGTAGATGAATAGCAGAATGGATTAGAATCCAAAACCCTACCATATATTGTCTTCAAGAAACACACATGAGGTGGGTAGACACTCACAAGGTCAGAATTAAAGGATGGAGTAAGACCTTCCGGGCCTCAACTGATAGAAAGAATGCAGGAGTTCCAATCATGATATCTGACAAAGCCAAAGCAAAAATAGACCTGATTAAAAGGGAGAGGGAAGGTAAATACATCCTGATAAAAGGCAGTATAGACAATAAGGAAATATCAATAATCAACATATATGCACCAAATGGTATAGCACCCAAATTTCTAATGGAGAAATTAGGAGAACTGAAGGAAGAAATAGACAGTAAAACCATATTAGTGGGAGACTTGAACCAACCATTATCAAATTTAGATAAATCAAATAAAAAAATAAATAAGAAACAGGTAAAAGAAGTGAATGAAATCTTAGAAAAATTAGAATTAATAGACATATGGAGAAAAATAAATAGGGACAAAAAGGAATACACCTTCTTCTCAGCACCACATGGCACATTCACAAAGATTGACCATACACTTGGTCACAGAAACGTGGCATACAAATGCAGAAAAGCAGAAATAATAAATGCAACCTTTTCAGATCATAAGTCAATAAAAATATTGATCAGTAAGGGTACATGGGGAGCCAAATCAAAAATTAATTGGACATTAAATAATATAATACTCCAAAATCGGTTAGTTAGAGAACAAATCATAGAAACAATTAATAATTTCATTGAGGAAAATGACGATGGTGAGACATCCTTTCAAACCTTATGGGATGCAGCCAAAGCAGTAATCAGAGGAAAATTCATATCCTTGAGTGCATATATTAACAAATTAGGGAGGGCAGAGATCAATGAATTGGAAATGCAAATCAAAAAACTTGAAAGCAAACAAATTAAAAAACCTCAGGAGAAAACCAAACTAGAGATCCTAAAAATTAAGGGAGAAATCAATAAAATTGAAAATGATAGAACTATCAAACTAATAAACAAGACTATAAGCTGGTACTTTGAAAAAACAGACAAAATAGACAAAGTACTGGTCTATCTAATTAAGAAAAGGAAAGAAGAAAGGCAAATTAACAGCATCAAGGATGAAAAGGGGGACATCACCTCCAATGAAGAGGAAATTAAGGCAATCATTAAAAACTACTTTGCCCAACTATATGGCAATACATATACCAACCTAGGTGATATGGATGAATATTTACAAAAAAATATAAATTGCCTAGACTAACAGAAGAAGAAATAGATTTCTTAAATAATTCCATATCAGAAAAAGAAATCCAGCAGGCCATCAAAGAAATCCCTAATAAAAAATCCCCAGGGCCTGATGGATTAACAAGTGAATTCTATCAAACATTCAAAGAACAGCTAATCCCAATATTATACAAACTATTTGAAAAATAAGCAAAGAGGGAGTTCTACCAAATTCCTTTTATGACACAAACATAGTATTGATTCCAAAGTCAGGCAGGCCAAAAACAGAGAAAGAAAATTATAGACCAATCTCCCTAATTAATATAGATGCAAAAATCTTAAATAGGATACTAGCAAAAAGACTCCAGCAAGTGATCAGAAGAGTCATTCACCATGATCAAGTAGGATTTATACCAGGGATGCAGGGCTGGTTCAATATTAGGAAAACCATCCACATAATTGACCATATCAACAAGCAAACCAACAAAAATCACATGATTATTTCAATAGATGAAGAAAAAGCCTATGATAAAATACAACACCCATTCCTATTAAAAACACTAGAAAGCATAGGAATAGAAGGGTCATTCCTAAAAATAATAAACAGTATATATCTAAAACCATCAACTAATATCATCTACAATGGGGATAAACTAGAGGCATTCCCAATAAGATCAGGAGTGAAACAAGGATGCCCATTATCACCTCTATTATTTGACATTGTACTAGAAACACTAGCAGTAGCAATTAGAGAAGAAAAGGAAATTGAAGGCATTAAAATAGGCAAGGAGGAGACCAAGTTATCGCTCTTTGCGGATGACATGATGAATCCTAGAGATTCAACCAAAAAGCTAATCAAAATAATCAACAACTTTAGCAAAGTTGCAGGATACAAAATAAACCCACATTAGTCATCCACATTTCTATATATTTCCAACAAAGCTCAGCAGCAAGAACTAGAAAGAGTAATCCCATTCAAAATCACCCTAGACAAAATAAAATACTTAGGAATCTATCTCCAGAGACAAACACAGGAATTGTCTGAACACAACTACAAAACACTCTCCACACAACTAAAACTAGACTTGAACAATTGGAAAAACATTAACTGCTCATGGATATGATGAGCCAATATAATAAAAATGACCATCCTACCCAAACTTATTTATCTATTTAGTGCTATACCCATTGAACTTCCAAAAAAAATTTTTACTGATTTAGAAAAAAACATAACAAAGTTCATTTGGAAGAACAAAGGATCAAGGATATCCAGGGAAATAATGAAAAAAATACAAAGGAAGGGGGCCCTGCAGTCCCAGATCTCAGACTTTACTATAAAGCAGCGGTCATCAAAACAATTTGGTACTGGCTAAGAGACAAAAAGGAGAATCAGTGGAATAGACTCAGGGTAAGTGACCTCAGCAAGACAGTATATGACAAACCCAAAGATCCCAGCTTTTGGGACAAAAACCCACTATTTCATAAAAACTGCTGGGAAAATTGGAGTACAGTATGGGAAAGATTAGGTTTAGATCAACACCTACACCAAGATAAATTCAAAATGGGTGAATGACTTGAACATAAAGAAGGAAACTATAAGAAAATTAGTCAAACACAGAATAGTATACATGTCAGACCTTTGGGAAGGAAAAGATTTTAAAATGAAGCAAGACTTAGAAAGAGTCATAAAATGCAAAATAAATAATTTGGACTACATCAAATTAAAAAGTTTATGTACAAACAAAACCAATGTAGCCAAAATCAGAAGGAAAGCTACAAATTGGGAAACAATCCTCATAAAAACCTCGGACAAAGGTTTAATTAATCAAATTTATAAAGAGCTAAACCAGTTGTACAAAAAATCAAGCCATCCTCCAATTGATAAATGGGCAAGGGACATGAATAGGCAGTTTTCAGATAAAGAAATCAAAACTATTAATAAGCACATGAAAAAGTGTTCTAAATCTCTTATAATCAGAGAGATGCAAATCAAAACAACTCTGAGGTATCACCTCACACCTAGCAGATTGGCTAACATAACAGCAAAGGAAGGGAATGAATGCTGGAGGGGATGTGGCAATGTAGGGACACTAATTCACTGCTGGTGGGGTTTTGAATTGATCCAACCATTCTGGAGGGCAATTTGGAACTATGCCCAAAGGGCGATAAAAGGCTACTGCCCTATGATCCAGCCATAGCACTGCTGGGCTTGTACCCCAAAGAGATAATAAGGAAAAAGACATGTACAAGAATATTCATAGCAGCCCTCTTTGTGGTGGCCAAAAATTGGAAAATGAGGGGATGCCCTTCAGTTGGAGAATGGTTAAACAAATTGTGGTATATCTTGGTGATGGAATACTATTGTGCTAAAAGGAACAACAAAGTGGAGGAATTCTGGAGACTGGAACAACCTTGAGGAAGTGATGCAGAGCGAAAGGAGCACAACCAGGAAAACATTGTACACAGAGACTGACACACTGTGGTATAATCGAACATAATGGACTTCACCATTAGTGTCAATGAAATGTCCCTGAACAATCTGAGGGATCTAGGAGAAAAAACACTATCCACAAGCAGAAGACAAACTGTGGGAGTAAAAACACGGAGGAAAACCAACTACTAGACCACAGGGGTTGAGGGGATATGACTGAGGAGTGACTCAAAAAGAACACTCTGGTGCAAATAGCAACAACATGGAAATGGGTTCAAATCAAAAACACTTGAGATACCCAGTGGAATCATGCATCAGCTACGGGATGGGGGGGGGGGGGGCGGGCAGGGAGATGAAAAGGATCTTTGTCTCCAATGAATAATACTCGGAAATGACCAAATAAAATAATGTTTAAAAAAAATCCCAAACTGATTTGAGTAATTTATTGGGATTGAATTAATCCCTGGTGATCGCTAGTATAATATAGTAGTAGTCTCTTGGTAACCAAGGATAACGATTGTCTTTGTGCGTTTTCACCTATAATAGATGAGTGTGCACAAAGCTACTTGTGCATGAAGATTTAAGTGGAAAAGTCGATGCACAGAGACAGTCCCACTCTCTCGGCGTTGGAAGCCTGGGTCCAGTGGCACAAAAAGTCGTTACACCTGGAGACTATCTCAGCTGCATTGGATGGCCGTGTTGTCTTTTGTGCTCCAACATGCCCTTAGCACTCCACAGTGCTTTGCTGAGTCGCCCTCTTAGCCATTGAACCTTCTTATTGTTTTTTTCCGTCCTTTCAGCCAAAGCAGTCTTCACATGCTGGGTGAGCGAAGCCTTAGTTCACCAAGGGTCTACGACAACCCAATGGCTACCCTCACAAGGTTTAGCTGGCCTGTCGAAGCCGTTGCCCGGGGTGTGGCCGCTGCCGCATGCTAGCAGCTACTAGGAGCCACAAGTAAGAGCTGGGTGTCAGGTGAAGGTCAGAGGCGGAGAGCTGCCCTAAGAGGGCACGACAAGCCCTCTATACCAGAGATACTACTCCTCCCTGAGCACCCCATACACCCCACTAGTATAATATATTCAGTCAATAACCCCTAATTTTACCCCTTACAATGGAGAGCATAGAGTCAACACAAGCTCCATCAGTTCAAAATGTCAAGCTTCTATTCTTTCCTATTCACTTTTAGCCTTTAATTGTTTAAATTCTCAAAGGCTGAGTTTCAGAACTTCAAGGTTGTGCCCGGAATCTTGAACAGATAATCAAACACTGACAAGGTAAAATGGAGACTCCTAAAACACAAACACTTCTCCTTTTAATTGCTTTTGAACCCCGTGATGTTCATTCTGTTTCTACTCCTGAGTAGCAGGGCAATATGGAAGAAGAAAAGATATGACCTGGACACAAAACGTCTAATTTATAATGGCTTCAAAACAAAGAAAACTTTCAAGCCTCAATTTAGTACAATTGTTTGAAAGAGATTTGTTAAAAACCAATCCAGGTCTTTTGGTCCTCTGGTGTTGATGGTCTCATTTTATTTTATCCACAGAAATTGTTAGTGCGTTGTCAAACAGAAAATCCAATTCTCACAGGAGCCATCCTTTTAAAAGGAAAAATGTGTCTTCCTCGAATTCAAATACTCCTTCAACCAATGTTCTGTAACTTTCAACATAATATCTATACCTCTTCAAGGAATTCTTACCTCAAAGGAATTCATCTGTCCCCTTTTCAGACAACTACTCAGACCTTCTTCTCTCTAAAATATAACCTCTCTACTTCATATGCTTCCAATTTCCCATAATTTCCTGGCAACATATTAGCTCCTCTTATCTTAGCTGACCTGCAGTTGTTATTTCCATTAGCACTCAACCTGAAACTTGGATAGCCAAAGATGAAAGCTGTCTGCATGACCAGTTTAAATAGCCTTTAAAAGACAAGACCCTAAGCCCTTTGGCTCCTATCCTAAAAACCCTTCATGGGAAATCAAATAAGTCAGTCATTTAATATTTATCAAATACCTACTGTGTGTTCAGCACTGGATCAAGTGCTGAAGAGATAAACAAAACCAAAAACAAAGTGAACTTTTTGAATCTATTCAGGTTTTCTTTACCAATCTACATCCAGATGATTTTGGTTTTCAGTACACCTACCCCAAGCAAAAATTACCTTCAAAGAATGCTCTGAGCAAATATATACAAAAATATAAGTGACAAGTCAGTAGTTATTCTGCCTTCCCAAAATGTATATCTAGGATGTGATAGAAAATAAATAATGAACTAAAATCACATGAGCTCTAAGGTCTAACTCTAATACCCTGTAAGATATCTTGAAAGTGATGACTGTTACTTTTTTCTGATGACCTATGAGAATGAATCAAAACACTGTAAGAGACCTTGAAAGAATCATATGGGGATAAAGAGATGTAGGTGAGAAGCTTAAGGATTCCAGGGCAAAAGTAATATGTTCATCACTAATGGATTTAATTTTTATTATTTTTGGCAATTAACAAAAATTTATTTCCCCTCCCTTGCCTTCCTCACCATTTACGAAGGGGAAAAAAACCTTATAACACACCATTCAGTCAGCAAGCATTTATTAAGTGTCTGCTATGTGCCAGGCACTATGCTAAGTGAAAACAATTGAAAAAGAGACAGAGACAAGATGGTGGAAAGGGCCAAAGACCCATCTGATCTCTACCAAATTACCCTCCAAAAAAAACTATGAAATAATACCTCGGAATGAAATCAAGAGCAACATAACCCACAAAATCACAGGGACAGAGAGTTAAGATGGCACAAAGGGGACAGAGACCCATCTGATCTCCACTAAATTACCGTCCAAAAAAATATAATAACTCAGAATGAATTCAGGAGCAGCATAAATCACAAGTAATTTTTCAACCCAAAACAACCTGGCAGGCCAGAAAAAGGGATATAGTGCATTAACGTGGAGATGGAACACAAAGCAGGGTTCCAGGGAAGGACACACTGCATCAAAGGGTTCTGGACACAACTGAAGCAGCAGCAAACTCTTCCTGAGCTCTCAGTCACAGACAGTAAGCAGGGTCAGACAACTGCTCTGAAGGAGATTAGAGAGGCCCCCTTGCTGACTCTGGATTCAAGATTTTTATTGCATTACCCATAGGCAAATCCAGGTAGCACAGTAAGAAGGAACACTAACACACACCAGAACTTGTGGCCACAGGGGAGCAAGGGATCCTGGTCACAGTTCCAAGGAGTAAAGGAGTGCTTGGGGTTTTGTACAGACCAGAGAACAGACTGGGAAAATAATAAGGACATCTCTCCTTACATCATACTACCTTGGAAGAACTGGAAGCAGATTAATTCCCATAGCTATCTCTGAAAGCAGCTGGATGAAAAACCTGAACTTTAGAACAGTGTTCCCTTCTCCACAGTTATAGAGTCCAAATTCAAGAGTTTTTTAATTAAAAGAAAGGAAAAGGCTAGGAAATGAGTAAAAAACAAAAAGAAATTCAACATTGAAAATTATTTTGGCAACAGGAAAGACCAAAATACAAACCTAGGAAAAGACAACAAAGTCAATACAGCTGAATCCAAAATCTTCAAGAAAAAAAAAATATGACTTGCTCTCAAGCCCAAAAAGAATTAATAGAAGAATTCAAAAGTGATTTTTAAAATCAAATGAGAGGAGGGAGGCAGAGTCAAGATGGCGGCCTAGAAGGAGAAGAAGTTCAGAACTCTGAACACCCTTCCTTACCAATCACAGACTGAATGCTCCTAGGGGACTGAAAATCAAACTTAACAACAAGACAGAGCAAAGGAACCCTTCTGCTGGACTTAATTCAAAAGGTATGCACCCTGAAAATCCTGAATCAGAGAACACTTGGGTTTAAGGAGAAGGCAAAAGGAAGATCCCAGGACCCATCACCCCTCCCAACTAGAGCACTGAGACTCCAGCAGTGAGAACTTCTGGGCTGGCAAAGGTGCTGGTGTGGAGGGTGTACCTTGAGGGCAGGGCTGTGCCAAGTTCAGAGTGTCCAACACAGATGGCAGGGAAGGAGCTAGAGATGGAGCATAGACCTGGCAGCCTGGCCAGAGCTGTGGAGATCCTCCATATTTGCTCCAGCCTTCCAGGAGGTTTTGGACTCAGAGCACACCCAACCCAACTAAGCTGAACTTAATCCCATCAAAAGCCTCCAGAACTAAGGGAAGCACAGGCTCCACACCCATCCTCATTGACTGCTAGACTTTAATTCAATCAAAAGCCTCCAGAGGACAGGGAAGCTCAAACCCCCAACAAACCTCCCCAAGAAAATACACTGAGAGATCTTCTGTTAAAGCTACAAGAGAGGAGACTGACAGAAGCCCCCAAAACCAAAAAGATGAGAGGGGCAAGAGAACAGACAAATACAGGGAGTAAAGAAGGAGTGATTATGAGCAAAGAACAGAAAAATAAGAAAGAAATTACAATAGACAGATTCTATTCAGCAAATGGAACTGAGGGGGAGAGATCAGCAAACAATAAATCAGAAATCCCAATGAATGGGACCCAGGCTGTGGAAGAACTCAAAACACAATTAAGAGAGGCTGAAGACAATTGGGGAAAGAACCTAAAAACTAATATAAGTCATCTGGAAACAGAGGCACATGAACTGAAACAAGAAAATAGTGTCTTGAAAGCCAAAATCAACCAGCTGGAAAATGAAGCAAAGGAGATGAAAGATGAGGCAAAGAAGATGAAAGATGAGACAAAGGAGATGAAAAATGACCTTCAAAGAAAATCAGACGAGAAGGAAAAGGATGACCAAAAATCCAGGGTTGAAATCCAGTCTTTAAGAACCAGAATACTACAACTGGAATTAAGTGACCTCACAAGGCAGCAGGACACTATAAAACTAAACCAAAAGAATGAAAAAATTGAGGAAAATATGACGCATCTCATTCACAAAACAGATGATTTAGAAAATCGTTCGAGAAGAGACAATTTAAGAATCATTGGTCTACCAGAAGACCATGACAAAAGAAAAAGTCTGGACATAATACTACAGGACATTATTCAGGAAAACTGCCCTGATATCCTAGAACAAGAGGGAAAAGTGGAGATTGAAATAATCCACAGACCACCTCCTATATTTAATCCCCAACTGACAACACCCAGGAATGTTATAGCCAAATTCAAGAACTATCAGACCAAATAAAAGATATTACAAGCTGCCAAGAAGACGTCATTCAGATACCACAGAAACACAGTGAGGATAACACAAGATCTGGCTGCATCCACACTGAAGGACCAAATGGCATGGAATATCATATTCTGGAAAGCAAGGGAACTAGGTCTACAACCAAGAATCAACTACCCAGCAAAACTGACCATATTCTTACAGGGGAAAGTATGGTCATTCAACACAATAGAAGAATCCCAAGCATTCGTAAAGAAAAGACCAGACCTGCACAGAAAATTTGATGTCCAAGCACAGAACTCAAGAGAATCATCAAAAGGTAATTATAAAAGAGGGGGAAAAGAAAAACAAAACAAAACAACAAGAACAAAAATTTTTAAGAGACTCAATAAGTTAAAATGATATGTATCCCTAAAAGAATAGAGGTCATTGGTAACTCTTAAAAATTGCCGCTATCACTTGGGCAGCTAGAAGAATTACACTTAGAGGGAACAGTGACAAGCTGTATAGGATGAAAGGACAAGACATAAATAGGTATATAGATATATACATGCATAAATATATTTACATGTGTGTATATATACAACTAGAGCTGAAAAAGAGTTTAATACTAAAAGAAATGGGAAAAGAAACAAAAGGGAGTAAATTTATATCACAAAGAAGCTCATGGTGGGAGGGGGGAGAACATCAATACACTGGAAGGGTAAAGAGCTGGGAGATAGGAAATACTCAACTATTACATGCTTTGAAACTTACCCAAAGAGGGAAGAACAATCCAATCCATTGGGGCAGAGAATATATTTGTGCCTTAGAAGGGAGTAGAAGGGTAACAAATGAACTGGTGGGGAGGGAAGCAGGACAAGGGAGGGAGAAGGTGGGTGGGCAATTTTAGAAAGACTACAGGGAAAATAAGGGGGGAATAAGAAGGCAGGGGGTAGACAGGGAAGTAAAATAAGAGTGGAAACAAGGGGAACTGATTATAAACAAACATTGGTGTAGAAGGAAATAGTGAAAGAAGAAAAGATAGGTCAGGAGTAGAAATCAAAATGCTAGGAAATACACAGCTAGTAATCATAACACTGAATGTGAAAGGAACAAACTCACCCACAAAACAAAAGTGAATACCAGAGTGGATTAGAATCCAAAACCCTACCATATGCTGTTTACAAGAAACACACATTAGGAAGATAGATACGCATAGGGTGAAACTAAGAGGATGGAGCCAAATGTACTGGGCATCAATTAATAAAAAGAAGGCAGGAGTCACTATCATGATATCTGACAAAGCCAAAGTAAAAATAGATCTAGTTAAAAGAGATAGGGAAGGTAATTACATCCTGATAAAAGGCATTATACACAATGAGGAAATATCTGTACTCAACATGTATGCACCAAATGGCATAGCATCCAAATCTCTAAAGGAGAAAATAGAGGAGCTCAAGGATGAAATAGATATAAAAACTATACTAGTGGGAGACCTGAACCTTCCTCTATCAGAACTGCATAAATCAAACCAAAAAAAAATAAATAAATAAGAAAGATGTAAGAGAAGTAAATGAAATCTTAGAAAAATTAGAGTTAGTAGACATGTGGAGAAAAATAAATAGGGGCAAAAAGGAATACACCTTCTTTTCAGCAGCACATGGTACATTCACAAAAATTGAACATATATTAGGGCATGAAAACATTGCAAACAAGTGCAAAGGAGCAGAACTAATAAATGCAATCTTCTCAGATCCCGATGCATTGAAAATAATAATTAGTAAGGGTACATGGAGAGGTAAATCAAAAGTTAATTGGAAATTAAACAATACGATTCTCCAAAACCAGTTAGTTAAAGAACAAATTGTAGAAACAATTAATAACTTCAATGAAGAAAATGACAATGATGAGACATCCTTCTAAAACCTATGGGATGCAGCCAAAGCAGTATTCAGGGAGAAATTTACATCCTTGAGTTCATATATTAACAAATTACATAAATATATAAATATATATGTTTGTATTATATATTATATATTATATAAAATAATTTGTTAATTATTTTATATAATATATAATAATTAATATAAAAAATTAATATTAAATTAAAAATATTATAATATTATATGTAATATATAAATATACGTATTTATATAAATATAAATAAAAAATAATAACAAATTAAGAAGGGCCGGGGAAAGTGAACAAATTAAAAATTCTCAGATAAAGACTAAATTAGAGATCCTAAATATCAAAGGAGAAATTAATAAAATTGGAAGTCAAAGAACTATTGATTTAATAAATAAGACTAGAAGCTGGTACTTTGAAAAAACAAATAAAATAGACAAAGTACTGGTCAGTCTAATTAAAAAAGGAAAGAAATAAACAAAGTAATAGCATCCAAGATGAAAAGGGACACCTCATCTCTAATAAAGAGGAAATTAAGGCAATCATTAAAAACTATTATGCCCAATTATATGGCAACAAATATGGCAATCTAGGTGAAATGGATGAATACTTATAAAAACAGAAATTGCCTAGACTAACAGAAGAAGAAATAAATTACCTATACAACCCCATATCAGAAAAATAAATTGAACAAGCCATCAAAGAACTCCCTAAGAAAAAATCCTCAGGTCCAGATGGATTCACAAATGAATTCTATCAAACATTCAAAGAACAATTAATCCCAATATTATACAAACTATTTGACAGAATAAGCCAAGAAGTTCTACCAAATTCATTTTACGACACAAACATAGTACTGATCCCAAAGCCAGGCATATCAAAAACAGAGAAAGAAAACAATAGACCAATATCCTTAATGAATATAGATGCAAAAATTTTAAATAGGATACTAGCAAAAAGGCAAAAAAATGGTTATTCGCTATGACCAGGGATGATTCATACCAGGAATGCAAAGATGGTTCAATATTAGGAAAACCATCCACATAATTGACCATATTAACAAACAAACCAACAAAAATCACATGATTACCTCAATAAATGCAGAAAAAACCTTTGATAAAATACAATACCCATTCCTATTGAAAACACTAGAAAGTATAGGAATAGAAGGACCGTTCCTAAAAATAAAAAACAGTATATATCTAAAACCATCAGCAAATATCATCTGCAATGGGAATAAACCAGAAGCCTTCCCAATAAGATCAGGAGTGAAACAAGGATGCCCATTATCACCTCTATTATTTAACATTGTGCTAGAAAAACTAGCTGTAGCAATTAGAGAAGGAAAAGAAATTGAAGGTATTAAATAAAATAGGCAATGAAAAGACCAAGCTATTACTCTTTGCAGATGATATGATGGTCTACTTAAAGAATCCTAGAGAATCAACTGAAAAGTTAGTTGAAATTATCAACAACTTTAGCAAAGTTGCAGGATACAAAATAAACCCACATAAGTAATCAGCATTTCTATATATCTCCAATTCATCTCAGCAGCAAGTATTAGAAAGTGAAATCCCATTTAAAATCACCCTAGACAATATAATATACTTGGGAATCTCTCTGCCAAGACAAACATAGGAACTATATGAACACAACTACAAAATACTCTCCACACAATTAAAACTAGATCTGAACAATTGGAAAAACATTGATTGCTTATGAGTAGGATGAGTTAACATAATAAAAATGACAATCCTACCCAAATAAATTTATTTATTTAGTGCCATATCCATTGAACTCCCAAAAACTTTTTTACTAAATTAGGAAAAAACCATAACAAAGTTCATTTTGAAGAACAAAAGATCAAGGATATCCAGGGAAATCATGAAAAAAAAATGTGAAGGAGGCCTTGCAGTCCCAGATCTCAAACTCTCCTATAAAATAATGGTCATCAAAACAATTTGGTACTGGCTAAGAGACAGAATGTAGGATCAGTGGAATAAACTTGGGGTAAGTGACATCAGCAAGACAGTCTATGATAATCCCAAAGACCCCAGCTTCTGAGACCAAAATCCACTATTTGATAAAAACTGCTGGGAAAATTGGAAGACAGAATGGGGGAGATCAGGTTTAGGTCAACATCTCACACCGTACACCAAAATAAACTCAGAATGGGTGATTGACTTGAATATAAAGAAGGAAACAATAAGTCAATTAGGTGAACACAGAATAATATACATGTCATATCTTTGGGAAAGGAAAATTTTTAAGACCAAACAAGAGCTAGAAAAAAAATCACAAAATGTAATATAAATAATTTTTATTATATCAAATTTAAAAGGTTTTGTACAAACAAAACCAATGCAACCAAAAACTATAAGGGAAGCAACAGATTGGGAAACAATCTTCATAACAAAAACCTCTGACAAAGATCTAATTACTCAAATTTATAAAGAGCTAAATCAATTGTACAAAAAAATCAAGCCATTCTCCAATTGATAAATGGGCAAGGGACATGAACAGGCAGTTCTCAGCCAAAGAAATCAAAACTATTAATAAGCACATGAAAAAGTGCTCTACATCTCTTATAATCAGAGAGATACAAATCAAAACAACTCTGAGATATCACCTCACACCTAGGAGATTGGCTAACATGACAGCAATGGAAAGTAATGAATGCTGGGGGGGATGTGGCAATGTCAGGACATTAATACACTGTTGGTAGAGTTGTGAATTGATCCAACCATTCTGGAGGGCAATTTGGAACTATGCCCAAAGGCGATAAAAGACTGCCCTTTGATCCAGCCATAGCACTGCTGTGTTTATACCCCAAAGAGATAATAAGGAAAAAGACTTGTACAAGAATATTCATAGCTGCACTCTTTGTGGTGGCAAAAAATTGGAAAATGAGGGGATGCCCTTCAATGGCTGAACAAATTGTGGCATATGTTGCTGATGGAATATTATTGTGCTCCAAGGAATAATAAACTGGAGGAATTCTATGGGAACTGGAATTGATGCAGAGCGAAAGAAGCAGAACCAGGAGAACATTGTACACAGAGACTGATACACTTTGGTACAATCTAATGTAATGGACTTCCCCATTAGTGGAAATGCAGTGATCCTGAACAACTTGGATGGATCTATGAGATAGAACACTATCCACATTCAGAGAAAAAACTGTGGGAATAGAAACACAGAAGAAAAACATCTGCTTGATTACATGTGTTGAGGGGATATGATTGGGGATATAGACTCTAAATGAACATTCTTGTGCAAACATTAACAACATGGAAATAGGTTTTGATCAAGGGCACTTGTAATGCCCAGTGGAATTGCACATCTGCTATGGGAAGGCTGGAGGGAGGAAGGGAGGGAAGGAATATGATTCTTGTACCCATGGAATAATGTCCTTAATTGACTAAATAATTTAATTAATTAATTTTTAAAAATAAATAAATCTCTATTAATTAGTTAAATGCAAATTAAAACAACCCTATAGTACCCCATATCTATCAGATTGGCTTATGAAAGAAAAAGACAATGACAAAACTGGAGGGTATGTGGGAAAATTGAAACATGAATACACTTTTGGGAGAGTTGTGAACTGATTCAATCATTCTAGAAAATAATTTGGACCTATGCCCAAAAGGCTACAAAACAATACATATTCTATAACCCAACAATTCTATTTACTAGGTTTGTATCCCAAAGAGTTTTAAAAATACATTAAAAGGGAAGGGTCAATATGTACAAGAATATTTAAAGCAGTTCCTTTTGTGGGAGGATAGAATTGGAATGTAAGGGAATATCCGTCAATTTCTGAATGGCTGAGTAAGTTATAGTTTATTATTATAATGGAATACCATTATGCTGTAAGAAATGACAAGTAGAAGGAGCTCAGAAAACCCTGGAAAGACTCATATGAACTGAATGAGCAAGCAGAACCAAGAGAACACCATACACAATGATAAGAATATTGTACAATGAACAACTGTGAATACAATAATCCAAATCTATCCCAAAGGACTCATGATAAAAAAAAAATGCCATGTGCTTCCAGAGAAAAAGAACTGATAGTATCTGAATCCAGATCAAAGCAAACTTTTTTTAAGTTTCTTGGGATTTTTTTTTATTTGTGTGTCCCTCCACAAAAGAATTAATATGGGAAATGTTTTACATGATTGTACATGTAAAATCCATATGAGATTTCTTGCCATCTAGAGAAATGGCTAGGGGTTAGAGAAGGAAGGAGGGAGAGAATTTGAAACTCAATATTCTTTGGAAAATGTTGAAAAGTCTTTATGTGTATTTGGGGGGAAATAAAATACATCTTTTTAGAAAAACAATCCCTCATCTCAAAGAATTGACAATCTAAGAAGAGAAACAATATACAAGCAACTATGTTCCAACAAATATATGAAATTAAATGAAGATAATAAATAAGGGAAGACACTAGCCTAAAGGTTTCTTATAAAAGGTGGAATATTGACTTGGACTTGAAGGAAACCAAATATGCATATTTAAACCAAAAAAATTTCCATATCATCTATATCAAAAATAGTTCTCTCATTCTGTACACCAAATCAGTTTCTCTCATAGTATATCAATTAATTTGTTCTTCATTGGACAATTCTAATTTCACATTTAGAATTGTCAATAATAAATCTTTATAAAGAGCCCCCCAAAAAGCTCAGTTATTCTTAGTACAAAGTACCCTTCCATTGTTTTATGGATAACCAGAGTCAAAGAATTATAGGTATCCCTTCTATACCCTGAAGGTTATAGGCACAAAAGCCCCCCAAAACCTACAAAATCCATGTAAAATGTGTATGCTTTATGCCAGTAAAGTCTGAATTTTTTCTTTTTCTTTTATGGGATGTTTACAGTACCTTACTGTAACATTTCATATAAATATTTTATCAATATGTTAATATTATATAATATTATACATATATTTTAAGCATTTCTGAGTTTCTAAACTTTTTCTATGGGGTCTGTTGGCCTTCACGTGTCATCTATGGCTTTCACAAAACTCAAAAAAAATTCCCATTTAATTTCTTATGTCAACTGCCATATATCAAAATTATAATGGGAAAAGTCTCAGTGTAGAAGTGTTCTTTATAATTAGCTAATAAGCAACTTATTGATCATGAATTTGTATTGCTACAGGCTAGTCTTTCACACTGAAAAAAATAGATGAGAGTAGACTTAATTGGCATAACTCTAGAGGCCAGAACTAAAATCAGTGGTTTAATATTACAAAGAAGAAAATTATGGTATCATATGAGATTTTTCTAACTAGAAATTATATCAAAACAGAATTGGTTGCCTTATGAGCCAGCAACTCCATGGCACTGGAAATATATAAGCAATAGATTCAGAGATATTACAGAAAGAATATCTAAATGGGGGAAGATGTTAATTTAGCTGCTAGGTCATTAAGGATCATAAGGATTCATGGTTTGAATTAATTTTATTGACTATCTAGTCCAGTTTCCACACTACAAGGGACTGATTGTTGGAAACAACTGGGATAAACTTTCCATGGTACTGAAAATGTACTATGGCTCATGATTTTAAAAAAAAATGTTATCCAAAGCCAAAGAAGAAACTGTTGGTATCCAATAGCAGATCAAAGCATGCTATCCTTCACATTATTTCTTTCATGAATTTTTATTATATATGTAAGATGTGTCTTCAATCATGACTTAGGGAATATGGAAATATGTATTTTTTTCTGAAAACTCTTATTTCCCATCTTAGAATCAATACTCTGAATTGGTTCTAAGTCAGAAAAGTGGTAAGGGCTAAACAGTGGAAGATAAATGGCATGCCCAGGGTCATATAACTAAGAAATATCTGAAGACAGATTCTCCATGCCTGCCCCTGAATCCACTGAGTTACCTAGCTGTTCCCACAATGTGGAAATATATATTGCCTGTGCTACAATAGGAAATAATACTTAGGACATAAGAGTGATTGACAGGGCATGGGATTAGAATTTTCTCTGGAGCTGGTGGAAGAGAATCCAGAGAAACAGTTAAGCAACTGACACAATCTTTCTGGACCTTGATAAAGGAGGAGGCAGATGAATTTTCCTGCAGCAGCTTAAGAAACCATCATTCAAATTACAAGCCTGGGAATATCTTTGGCTGTGGAAAAGAAGACAGTCTTCATTCTTCTGCTGGACAGATAGAAGAAGCTGACCAACCTGACAACAGACCACCTTTGGATATTTCTCTTGGAATTTTTGGACTTTGCCCACCAAAAACTCTGTTGTAAAATTACTTATCCCTAAAGACTTTGCCTTTAATGTACTTAGAAATAACATAGATTTAGTCAGATATCTTATAATTTAGAGAGTAAAATAATTAAGAACTCTCCCTTTCCCTCCTTCCTTTTTTTACCTTCCCTTTCCTTGTTTAATAAAATCAAAGTATTTATATGTTCCCTCTATGTTTCTTCCCTAAAACCCCTTCAATCCTATTATAATATTTCACCTGAAATCACTGTGTGACAGAGGCTGGCACTAGAGAAAAATTGACCAACTGAAGAGTATGTGAAATTGATTAACTTCAACAGGGGAGGGGCCCCAGAAGTGGATACCGAAGGTGGAGGAGACTCTAGCTTGGAGAACAGTGAGGGTCTCTCAGTCTTGAGAAGCTGAAGAGAGAAAGTGGGAAAAGACTTTCTCCAGAGGGTTAACCACTTTTCCTGCTGGTGACTGGAAATCTTCCCCCCTATCACTTTGCAATTGAAGGAATTTTCTGAAGAGAAACCTGAGCAGACTTTACCTCAGCTCCTATTGCCCAGGGGTGAATCAATCTGATTTTCTCTCAGGGGGCCCAGGCTGCCAAGGCCTGAGTTCCCCCCAAACTCAAGGAGTTTTTTCTCTAGTGCCAGCCTCTGTCACTACTGGCATAACCTGAATTAGACTATTTACCACCTCAAGAAGGAAGAAGAGAGAGAATATGAATCGCAAAATGTCAGAAAATTATTGTCAAAAATTGTTTCCACGTGTAATTGAAAAAAATAAAATTTAATAAAAATAAATAAGAAAATGTACCATATCCCTCTTTTATTGAGACAGAGCAGATCCAAAATGAAGTAAAATATATGTTAATCAGTCCCTCAAAATTGTCTTTGCTTCTCAGGGAAGTATAATTGGTATGATGGGTTCCACACTGGCCAACCAACTCAAAAGCCAGATCTTCTGGCCAGCCAGACATGGTCTTTCACTATTACTGCCCACTGAACAATTAACGCTGACTTGGAAAGTCTTAAATTCATAAAATAACTACAGAGACTTGAAATATCCATTTCTTAGGAAGTCTGATTGTTGGACACAGACCTCTGTTCAAAGGTGATTCACAAAGACAAAAGAAAACAGCCAAAGATTTTGGATCACATAAACAAGTACACACTTGCTGCTATGAGTTCACAGGCACCATTGATCCTGGCAAAAGACAGAAGAGTAATTCATTCCCTCCAAGCTGGAAGTCCAAAAAAGAAAAGATTCTCAAAGCACTGGAGGCATCCCATTAGAAAATCTACTTAAAAGAGAACAGCAGCCATCAATTTTCATTCCATTTACAATTCTCACAGAGTAGACAGCTCTTCTTAGCTCAGTCACCAATTATCTTTGATGCAACCGTTGTCATTGGAAATCAATTGAGAGTTACTAAGGTGATCCCAAAATTAAATGCATTAGCAGGGACCCAGACATACACCCCACCAGAAGCAAGCATGGCACAAATACAACTCCATGGGAAGTATCCCAGTCTAGTAGATCATTCCTGTCACACTGATGAAAAAGCAGGTTAAATTATTTATCTGAAGTCACACAGTTAGTAAGTGATTTGAACTCGGGTCCTCTGATTCCAAAATTAGTACTTACTTACTATAATACCTCCTTCACTGTAGAATAGCTATGATTTGTGGTCATAGGTAACTCAGTGGATTGAGAGTCAGGCCTAGAGACAGGAGGTCCTAGGTTCAAATCTGGCTTCAGACACTTCCTAGCTGTGTGACCCTGGGCAAGTCACTTAACTTCCCATTGCCTAGCCCTTACCATTCTTCTGCATTGGAGTCAATGCATGATTCTAAGAAATAAAGTAAGTTTTTTTTTAATTAGCTATGATTTGCTATAACTTGTGACTTAAGACCCCCATGAACCAGATTAAATTCAAGCAGCAGAATCCCAAAAGTCAATTCAAGATCTTTGATACATTTTACCATCCCAAAGTTTACTCTGGAAAATTCTCTTCATATAACTTGCATTTGGATCTCTACAGATGTGGATAAATATATCTCTAGCTCTTTTTCAGTCATTCAAAGTGAAAACACAATTACCCAATACAAGACAACCTTCATTCCAGCCTTCAGAAAATATAAAATACTCAAAAGAGGCCATAAAGAAATATATAAAATGCCTAAAGGACTCATCTTAATCTATAAATATCAACATAATGCTCTTCATGCTCCAGTGAACCCTATTTTCCATAGAAACATATACAGTCCCCAGATTGAAGTAGTTTAGGCCCCCACCCACTCCTTGATAACTTGCATCATCCAAAATAACTCATGGTAATGGAAGAGGACACAGTTCCAATTCCTTGCTCAATACTATCATAGCTCTAGTCCTTTATTTCTATTCTGAAAAGCGGATATTTTAGACATCTCACTTGAAACTACAAGTCTCCTCTCTCTGGAGTAACACACTCTCTGTGGTTAACACATATGAATATAAATAGGGAGATTCCCTTTGTGGGAAGGGGTGCACATAAGAGAAAATATACAGAGAGGAGGCACTATGAAAGCTTAAGACAAAATTTCCCTTCCTCATAATTTTAATCAAGACTTGTTCCTGCAGAAATCCACTTAATAATATTATCACAAGAAGAAAAAAGAAATAAACCTTTCACAACCTTTATTCTGCTAATTTTCACACAAGAAACCACCACTAAGTCAGTGTCTTCATGAAAAAAAAAAAGTCACAGCAGAAGGATTGTTTCAGGTTCGCCCTTTCCAGTTCCCCCCAAGACATTCATATCAGTTGACTAATAATACTGTTTGAGGGAAACATTAGGTGGTTATAAACTGTCAAATTATTGTCATTATGTTCAGAGTTTCGGATATTATAGCCAGTCTGAGGGTGTGATGCAGTTTATGGCTAGTATTAAAAGGACCTGCAGAGTTAGTGTTTCCTGGGGGAAGGAAGAAACAGAGTTCGGTTGAAAGTACAAGCTTTAGAATAAGGATAAAAAAGAATGATTTTTGTCAGATTCCACACAGGGGAAAATGTGTAATTCTGTTTTAGAACATAAGTTCTCTTCATCTTTCTTTGGGAAGATAATTATTATAAAGAGATCTAAGAACAAACGTAAAATAGCATCAGATGCTATTCCAGAAAGCACTTTGGGGCAAAATCTAAAGTCACACTCCCAACTACCTCCAAACAGAAGCCTTCCCAAGCAAGCTTTCTGTGACCACTTTTTGGGGGGACAGTTTGCTCTTAACACTACCGAGGATATTGGTTTAATTAAAAAAATGAAGTGCACATTGTGTCTCTCTAAATAGTGAACTTCTAGTATTCATGGGCCCTTCCCCTTTTCTTTTCTGTTGCAGATCTCTATAGTTTTGAACATTCAATTCATTCACACACACAACAGAGTGAGGGAACATGAAAGCACAAACTATATAATTGTTACAATCCAGGGTATGATGGTAAATATTTAAGAGTTGGCTCTCAAGAAAACTATATATGCATAGTGTGCTTTTATGTTTGATCAGCATTATTAAAATTTTCTCAATTACTTTTTTAAATGGATACAATCAACAACAAAAAATTAACCCCTGATTTCTAGGATTAGCCAATTTCCAAGGGTAAATGCTCACACTGAAAAGTTAACAATCCACTCTCACAAGCTGGTATGATGACCTGGTCCTAGAATGTCCCTTGAATAAGTAGAGGGCCTGAGAGTCAGTGAACATGAATTTTTAAAGCATTGATATGTTAAGTAGTGGAAGTGGATAAACTGCCCAGTCAGGAAGACTCATCTTCCCAAGTTCAAATCTGGCCTCACACTCTTTTATGTAATTCTGCACAAGTCACTTAACACTATTTGCCTTGGTTTCCTCATTTGTACAATGAGCTAGAGAAGGAAATAACAAACCACTTCAGTATCTCTGCCAAGAAAAGCGCAAATGGTATGACGAAGAGTTGGACACAACTGAACAACAACAAAATGGTAAGCACTATGGACTACAACTCTCAGATGGATTTTGTGTTTCAGAAAACCACATCATTCAGTGTGAATTTGGATTGGATATGGATGTTCATAGCATATTTTTGCTGTTTTTAACTTTAAAAAAAAAAGAAATATAGAGACAAGGCAAACACATTTAAACCATGGTAAGGGCTCCAACCTGGGAATCAGGCTAGCATAAAAGGAGTATGGAAACAGCAGGCATTCAGGCAAAGATGCAGGCAATTAATCTTGTGTGGATGTGGCCACAGTGTTCTGAACATAACAGTATTCACTAGCTACTATCCATCATGGGGAGAGGGTTGTAATTAAACAGACTATTTGCAGACATGACACTCGACACCCTGTCAGAAGTTTAATAGATGAGGCACTTCTATTGAGTTGAGAAGATTGAAGAATTGAAGGAGATTCTGATTTGCAGTCCCTAACCCTCAAAAGTGTGGGAGATGGCCATCTGGTGGGTGCTAAGAATGCTTGTTACCTGATTCATTCCATCTTATTGCCTTGCTGTTCTATTTTAGTATTGCCTTTTTCTTAGAATCCATGTGTTAATAGATCCATGTGTTAGAGACTGTGCTGGAGAAGCTCATTGGAATGGAATTTAGAGTGGTGATTTGAATACACAATCATACAAGCAAGAACCTAAACCAGCTCTCAGAGTCACATAGACACCCAAAGGAACCTTTGTTGCCCAAGTATAGTCTTATATTACTTGATTTGTTTAGTAGAGAAAAAGTATTACATATCTTCCTAGATTTCTTAGTCTTCACATGCTTCTCTTTTCATATTATTTCTTTTACCAATCCCAGAATGAACTACTTTTTTTCCCTTTCAACATGAAATGAGAAAACCAAATCTCAAGTGTCAGTATTACCAGCAATATGACTTTGGACAAATCACTTGACTGTTTTTATCTAAGTTTCCTCATTTATAAAATGGGAATAATAGGTGATGCCCTGATATTCACAGGGATCCTATGAAATACTTAATACTTAAATGACACAAATGAAAAATATTTTATAGGCCAAGAAGTAAAATAGTTTGATACTTAAATGGATGGATCTATCATCTCATTTATATGAGTGGTACAAATAACACAGCATCCAGACATCTTTATCCCTTATTTCTATTATCAAGTCATCCCTTATATCCATCCAACATGGTTGGGTACCTTTCACTAAGGTTATACTATCATTGATGTTTCATAGATATTAATAGAACGCCAAGTTGTCTTTTCCCACATGACTGATATATTTCCTTTTCCTGTAGGTCAGTACATCTCTCTCTGATAGTACCCTTCACTTGAGGTGTCATACTCAAAGCCAAGATCCCAAGGACCATCTAGATTAAAATGAAATTGGAAATGTTTTTGCAAAGATAAATGTAAATACAATACAACCTAGAGAGTGTTATTTGGTGATGTTCTAAGTCAATAGGTGGCCTGCAGTGATCCTGTCCTATTTGAGTTTGACATCACTGCAATACACTATTACCCTTGAACAATTCTTGGCTGGCAATTTGTTGTAACCTACTTCTACCATTATGGTTCATTGGATAACCTGAAACTCATTCTTCAGAGACCCTGATTTTCTATGACTCAGACTGAGAGCCAATCTATAAAGAACATTTATGTTTAAAAGATGCCTTTTTGTTTCAGTAGGAAGTTTAGAGTCATAATTTTCTGGTCAACCCATCCTAATCCTCTATTCTTTTGGACAGAGTCTATCCAAAATATGCAGGCTAGTAGACTAGTCTGAATATAAGAGAAGGGAATAAGCATTTACATAGTTTCTATATAAATCTATGTGTCAAGCACTTTTTACAAATAATCTTATTGAATCCTCAAAACGACCCTGTAACTTAGATGCTATTATTATTCCAAAGTACAGTTAACAAAACTACAGCAAACAGAATGACTTGCCCAGGGTCATACAACTAGTATCAGTCATATTTGTTCTGAGGTATTCCTGAATCCAAGGCCAGCCACCAGCTCTTCATATCTAGACAGACTTACATACATTACCTATAGATATGCATATAGACCTTAAAACCACATATCCTTCCAAAGATTAGGCTTTTGTCATATACTTATAGAGGTGGGGGGAGGGTTCCCTTTCTAGATAGGCTAATTCTTTTGAATGATTATAGAACTCATTTAGATTGAGATATCCTAGGGCTTAAGGCAATTAACACAGTTATTCTCCAATAGTGAAGAGAGCTTCATCATTTATAGAGAATCCCTCTGCCACTTTAATCCTAACCTGAAAAATTTCCATAATTGTTGCAAATATCTTTGATGTTTCTTCCTCGTTACATTAATAATTAGAAAATCCTTGGAAAGGTTATGTCAACTGTTAAACTTTTCCAAGGATCTCATATTATGTTCACAGATGTTTGGGAGATACCTTGTTTTCATAAAGGCTTGAAGGCTACATTTTGTTCTATCAAATCCAACATTTGGGTTTGTTTGGTTTTTTTATAGTTAAATAATAACCAGGGTATGATATTGTATGTGCTATACACTTCAGGCAATTATGTGACTGCAAAAAGATGGACTGCTATAAAATATCAATTGTAAAAGCCTGCCTGTTCCCTTTTCATAGTTTTTAAACAAACCTTACAGTATGTCTTAGAATAGATACTACATATCAGTTCCAGGGAAGAAGAGAAGTAAGAGCCAAGCAATGGGGGTTAAGTGACTTGCCCATGGTCACACAGGTAGGAAGTGTCTGAGGACCTCCAGTCTTCAGGCCTGGTGCTCTATCCACTGAGGTATCTACCTGCCTCCTAACTCATATTTCAGTGGATGAGGTCAATGTAAGTATAATTATTCTCATTAAATCATACTCCTTTGAGATAGAAAAGAAGACAAATGCTTCAGCAGTTTCTGAGGTTTACTCAGTTGCCTTTTCCAGTAATAATAGGTCCCATGAATTTTCCAAACATTTGGTGTCATCCTTTTCATATAACTTAATCATCAAATCCTCATGCCTCAAAATGTCATCACATTTGAGCATGCTTGTTATCATTCTGCTGCTCTTATAATTTGTGTTTTCCTTCATTTCATTTTTATTTTCTTATGCAATATAGGAACAACTATGATGTTAAAGTTCAAATTTGTGGCTTTGTCATTGATAGAGAAAATAGTCATAAAAAATCTTGACAGATCCTTTCAACATTTAATCTTTTTATTATCCTTCCAGTTTTATCCTCAAATGCTTCCAAAATTACCTAGCTTCACTGGATCTTTTACCAAGCTTTTAGAAAACTCATTTTCTTTTCAACTTTCTTTTCAACTCTTGATGTTTTACAAAATAATACTATTCAATCTTCCATCCTTCTCTGTTTCTGAAAATGAGCTTATATTCTAAATTAGCATTGACCTTGGCTGCTATATCTCTCTCCACTTGGCAAGAAAAGCAAGTGTTTCCTCATTAATGAAGTTTCTAGGCTCTATTGGCCTGATTGTGATGCTCTCCCTGTGTGCTCTCCCTGGATTCCTGTGATCATGTCATTGCCAAAAGGACTTGAGGGAAGCAGTTTGAACTGTAAGGCTGATCTTTAGTGCATCAGCCTGAAGAGACAGGCCAACCAGCTCTGAAAGTCAGAACTTTTTTCCATCTTGATATCTACTGCTAAGATTTTGAATTTAAGAAAAATAGCACAGATTAGCATAGACAGGAATAACAGAAACCTTCCACCAATCTGTGAGGCCTGACCTCAACTCAAAAGCTGAGACTCACTTCATCTAGGGAATCCCTCTTCCCTCTTCCCTGATACCTCCCCAATCCAAACTTGTTATTAAAATTTATCTTTATTTGAATATTGCAGTCAGATAAGAGGACTAACATTTCAGGGGACATAGAGGGAGCTGAACCTCAGGACAGCCATTCAACTATAAAAAGTACTTATTGGACCCTGACTGGGCGACTAAGTCTGGGAGAGACTTGTCCCTCAGGAGGGTCTGTGCTTACCTGCTCTGGTGTATCTGCAACTTCAATCTATAGAGAAGATGTCCCCTCAGGCTATCATAAGTGGCTCATTTCTCAGGAACCCCATTTTTCAAAAATAGCCTCTTGGCAGGGGGTATCTCTTCCTTTTTACCTCACCGGCAGCCATATTCCCCTCTCTCCCTTCAACTCCTCATTTCCCTGTTATAAAACCTTCTGTATCCCCTGTCCTGTTCTTAAGTCCCACTTCCCAATAAACATCACAATGATGATGAGATTTCTAGTGAAATTGTAAAGTTTTTTTTTGCCATAAGGCACAAGATTTTTTAAATCTACTTCTCCAAGGAGGATTGTGAACAAGGAGGAAGTACTTACTGGGGATAGCTAGTTGGCTCAGTGGTAAGAGAGCAAGGACCAGAGATGGGAGTTTCTGAGTTTAAATCTGGCTTGAGATACTTCCTACTTGTGTGACCCTGGGCAAGTCACTTAACACCAATTGCCTAGACCTTCCTATTTTTTTTATCTTGGAACTGTTACTTAGCATGGATTCTAAGACAAAAGGTAAGGTTGATTTGGGGGGATTTTTTTTAAGAACTTACTATATTCTAGGAACTGTGCTAAGCACTGGGGGTACCAAGAAATGTAAAAATATGGTCCCCAAACTCAAGGAGTTGACATTTTAATGGAGGAATTTTCATATATAGGCCTATGAAATTTCAAGGAAAATTGCTTCCAGAGTTGCAGTATGAGTATATTGGTCCATTCAATCTACAAAGTGGGAAACAAAACAAAAAATTTCAGTGCTTAAATAAGAGAGAGCAAAAGAAATGGCTGTTAAGTTGTTATATTTTCAGATTTGTTTCTTTGTGAGGGAAAAACTTTGCTTATCCCAATTTGAGGTTCAAATCCAGACTCCTCCACTTACAAACAAATGACCTTACCTGCCTGCAGATTATTTTCATCATGTATAAAAAAAAAAGGGAGTCAAGCTCAACAATATCTAACTATGAACCTATGAAAATAAGTCTCTTGATTCCAAATCCCATGCTATTTCAATTGTATTAAAGGAACTCAAATTAGAATATTGAAAAGCTTATTTCACAAGTGATTTATGATCATCCAGTGTACTTTCTTTAAAGATAAGACATGATGGAACAATCCACACAAAAACAACATTGTGAAAATGAATGACTTTAAAAGATCTAAGAACTCTGATCAATGCAGTGACCAGAATGTCAACTACATCCTGACAGACAGAAAATAGACTTAAGATGCAGAATGAGACATACATTATTTGAAATGGAAAGAGGAGGCTGTTTTGTTTGTGTATATTTATTCTGAGAGTTTTGGTCCTCCTTCTTTCTTTTTTCCCTCAATTGAAAGAAAGGAGTCATGAAGGAGAGATAATAAATGCTTGTTAATTTTTTAACTGTTTATTTAAAAAAAGATAAATAAAGAATGGTAAAACATACTACACATTCCTGGATTTTTGTTCTGTTTTGTTTTTCAACTATTTTGCTCTCAATTTCTATTTACTCATTTTCAGACAGTAAAAGTGAAATTCATTTTAGAACCAAAATTTTAGACCAATGTCACATCCACTTTCTTCCCAAACACCAAATGTTTGATTCTTTTTATGCTATAGCCCTATAGCACACAAGAAGACATAAAAGAAGAAGGGAGAAAATGCATTTTGAGCTTTGGGACTTTTGACACTTGACTTTGGGTCATTGTTAACTTGGATTTTAGATCTCACCATGAGACTTTGGTGCTAACACCAAGCCTGAAATGAATTTTGATTTTTAGTGCTTTGTTCCTTGGCCATCATAATTGTAAGCTCAATGTGTTATGAAGAGCCATTTTATAAAGGAAGAATATTCCTAAATAGCATAATGAAAATCAGATCATAAGTCATGTGTGTAATATAAGAGATAATCTGTGTGGAAGTATTTCTAGGTTGTGGTAACTGGATATACTCTGGCTGACTAGAGAGATACTACTAGGGGACACCTGAGGCTGCCTAGTTATAATGGAGATAGATGAGAGATAATGAGAGATCCTGCTAGAGGGGATTACTCTGAAGCTGCCTATTGATCACTAATAGCTAATAAATCAAGATATTTCCTACCATCTTCCTCTCTCAATGCCACCCTTCACCTCCCAGCATTCCACCCATGCCTTCCTACCCCTTTCCCCTCCCCCCCCCGTTGGTCAGCCACCTTTCTATGTAACTCCAAGGTAAACTGTGAGATTTAGAGATGAAACTCTTGTTCTCTTTTTCAGGTAAAGAGGTTCATTATATTATATTATATTATATTATATTATATTATATTATATTATATTATATTATATTATATTATATTATGTTATATTATATTATTATATTATATTATATTATATTATATTATATTATATTATATTATATTATATTATATTATATTATATTATATTATATTATATTATATTATATTATATTATATTATATTATATTATATTATATTATAATAGGACAGGATGAAAATTGAAGGTAAGTGGTATAGAGGTGTCCCTAGTCTATAAGGAGAATTAAGAGGGTTTGGGAAATGTCAGTCTACTCACAGCTGTGACTCAGGGACAATCAGAGAGTTTGAAGGACAAGTATCTTTCTTCTTTTCTTCTTTCTTTAGTCAGATAATCTCTGCTTGAGTAATTCAAGTCCAGACTCTGTCAAAAGCCACAAAGGTCTTTTTCTCTGCCTAAGTCAGGAAAAGCCAGTCTCTTTGGGTCAGGAACACAGAGAAGAGGTTTCTCCCTTGGTCAGTAACCCCAGAGAGAGAGTCAGTTCCTCCCTTCTGGCCAGGCTCCCAACTGCCTCTTCTGGGAACATTCTGTTTGGAATTTTCACCTTGATTTTGCAGATCAGGTCCTCAGTTTTGTTTCTTGCATGCTTGGCTTGTCCTGCAAATCCTCTCTTTCTTCATGCCTCTTCCACATGTATTTTTATAAAATAATTTTTAAAAGCCTAACATCAATCTACAAACCCTATAAACCCTTCTCTTTCTCAGCAAAGGATAAAATAAGGGGAGCAGACACTGGATTTTCAGTCAGGAAACTCAGGTTCAAATTCCATATTTTCTACTTACTACTTGTGTTGTTTTTAGTCATTTTTCAGTCATGTCTGACTCTTCGTGACTCTCTTTGGGGGTTTTGGGGCAAAGATATTGTAGGGGGTTGCCATTTGTTCCTCCAGCTCATTTTCCATAAAAATTGAGGCAAACAGGGTAAAGTGACTAGCTCAAGGTCACACAAGTAGGCAGTGTCTACCTACTACTGGTATACTACCTGTGTAACCATGAACAAATCATCTCCCTCTCTCCAGCTCCTATGATTATTATTTTACAGTACATACTTTGGGGGGCAGCCAGGATGAGTATTCACCTCTCTGGAAAGTGAGATTTTTTAGAAAATCCCTTAGATGAGAACTTAAATATCAGAAGGCAAGAACGTAAGCTTCAGAAGGTCCATCCCACAGACACTGCCCCTCTTGGCAGTGTTAGACAATTTGGAAACTGTGATTGGCCCCTGTGAAGAAGGGACGGGACAAGGAGCCCCATAAAAGCCATGAAATCTTGGCTTACAACAGATAGTCTTTGAGAAGATAGTCTGAAAAGAGTGTCTCCTGGAGATAATCTTCGAGGGAGCTTTGCTGCAAACTAGGGAGGAGTGGATCATGGGCCTGGAGCTCAGCTTCATGTGTACTCTGACTCCTGAACTACTTCATTGATGAGTGAAAGGCTGACTGCTTTCCTAGTTTCTGAAGAGACTAGCTTCCCTCTTGGCAGAGGCCACATGGTTACTCATTACCAGCCTTCCTGGTTGAGAGCTAATTAATCTCTGCCTAGGACAAGCAGATCCAGAGCAAAACATTTAGGTTGATAGGACAGATAACTGCTCTATCCCCCTCACATTTCTCTTTTTTATTGTTTCATATTTATAAATACTTGTAAATAAATTTCTGACTTGAGATATAATAAATATTGGAGACTACATAATTTCACAAAATTATTGTCCAACCATTTGAACCATACATTGTTTTTTTTAAAAAAAGTATAGTATGTGTGAGAGTGGGAAAAAATAGACAAATGAATTGATTTCTGAAAGCTCAGTGGGGAATCCTCATTCCTAAATTTAAAAAAAAATAGTGGTTCAAACTCAAATATTCTCTAATCCATGGATTCAGATCATGCACAAATATAAACAAAGTTATAAAAGCTCTGCCTAAAATGGGGTCAGTTTGGTGAAAGCCTGATAGGAAAGAAAGAGTACAACATATGCTTCCTCAGAGCAAGAACTACTTTATTTTTGTCTTTGGATCCTCAGGACAACACAGAACCCTGCTCAGGAGAAGCAGTTAATAAATATATGTTGAATTATATACTGAAAACACAGCAGCCTGATTGGAGTGTACATGTACCCCTGCACTTCCAACCTTGACTCTTTAGAGGCTGGGACCATTTCAAAGGTCATGCCCATTACTATATGAAGGTTTGTCCCTTCTGCTTCTTCTCTGTTCCTAGTATCATCCTTCTTACCTTTATTCCATCTCTCCCCTGCCTCCCCCTATGAAGATGGGATTAACTCTACCATGCCCATTTTTAGATTTAATCACCAGAAGTATATACACCCTACTTACACTTAAGTGGGGGGTGTCTGTGACTCACGTGTATGAAAGTGGGTGAGAATCAGAAACCACTGACTGCCCCCTGGGCAGTCCTAAACAAAACTATAGACTATAATTTGTCCACATAAAAATGGAAGGAAGTCACAGGAAGTAGAAAAAGGGAATGGTCTTTAAAAATGCCAAGCACTTCCTGTGAAAAGGTCTTTCACCCTAAACTTGACCCTGGAGGACCTCTGGCTTCGGACTGCTTCTATTTTTCCTTAGAACTACCACATAGGTGAGTGAAAAGGCTGACTCCCTTCCCTGGCTTTCCTGGAGGTACTAGCCTCTGGAGGGGCCCCTCTTCTGGAAGGATACCTCTTGGCTAAAACCTTTGTTAATTGACCTTGGGCTTTCTTGCTGGGGTTTCTGGAGCCCTTCAGGAGTAAAGCCAGGGGTTGAGCAATAGTCTAGCTCATTAAGCAAGATTTCTTACTCTTCCAGCTTTCTCATTTCTCTACTTTCACTTTCCCTCTATTTTATAAATAAATTGCTAAAAATCATTTGGAATTGATAAATTCCTGGCAACCACACTCTTAAATAATTTAGTCCAACCCCTGACATTTCTGCCACCCCACCCCCACCCCAGCAAACATCATAAAAGAGAATAACATATAGAACTATCACTATTTGACTTACCTCTCCTAGCTTGGTTTCTGAAGCTCTGGATTTCACAACTAATGCTTCACTGGCCTTCTCATCTTTTTGCCCTGTCTCCCCCTCCCTCTTTTCATTGAAAGTTCTTCCCAAAACATCCCCTTTGAGGAAGGCCCTGGACCCAACATCCTTTATTCCTCTCCAAACTCTGCTTCTAATTTTACAGAATTTCCACCATGCCCACTAGTGGGTACTCTTTCCCTCCTTTCCCACACCTGTCACTTTTTTACTTCCCCCTATGTATAGTCTGCCCCTGAATTTGAATGTAAACTCCCTGAGGACAGAACAGTCTTCCTTTTAGTGGTATTTCTATTCCCCAGATTTAACACAATGCCTGTCAAATATTAAGTGCTTAATAAATGTATGTTGACTTGGTTTTACTACCACAAAATAGAATACAAATGGGCAAATGGTCCTTCAACTCAATTCCTTGAATATTCATTCAGTACTAACAATCCTGAACACCACAATAAGCTTTATGGGGAATATAAGAGTATCCAATTTTACTGAAATAGGTTGTTTCCCTAAGGTCACTAGTAACCTCCCAGTCACCAAATCTAGCTGGGTTTTTTTTAGTCCTCATTCTCTTTAACCTCGTGGCAGCATTTGATTTTGTAGCCACTTACTCCTACTATATTATATTTCCTTCTTTGGCTTTAGAGACAACCCACTGTCCTAGTTCTCCCCTACTACAATGCAAAGAGTATTGGTTCTGGAATCAGACAATCTGACTTCAAGTCCTATGATTACTTGGTGAAAGTCTGAGAGGAAAAATAGAGTAGAATATAAGCTTGACTGAGTACTGTTGCCACCTTGATGAAATTATTTAACTTCCCCTGGACTTTAAATTTCTCCTGTATTTAATGGAGAGTAAACTGATTCGGGATGGATAAGTATTCTGGTCAATTGGAGCCCAGTCCTTTGAGCACATTTGGACTTGCCTTTCCTGGGAGGTTATAAAGTAAATATAAATATTCTTTGCCCGTTTCCTCTTTAACATAAGGAATTTGGGGGGAGCTAATTGAACTCCCTGAATTATGTTGTCTTTCCAGAGGCTGTAGCCAGAATTATTCCATCACGTTTAGGAGTCATTGTGCTCAGGGCACAATCTCTTTCCCTCTTCATCTATAGTCCCTGCCTCAGTCATCAACTACTACCACTTTGGAGACCTCTGCTACTAATTTGGGTTGCTAGAGAAAACTCTGATGGCTTTCATCAGTCTCCAATGCTCAGTCACCTAAGCACTCATATCTCAAGATACCAACTCGCTTAAGACCATGGCAAAGAATAAACATTAAAGAAAACAGAGAAACAGAGAAACTGACAGAGTTGAGGGTGAGAAGAGTGGCTAGTTCCATTGCCTCACCATAGGAGTAGCTCAAAGCAACCTTCTCACTTGAAAACCAAGAGAGAAAAAGATTGTTTTCTGTAGGCATATTCAGTCCCAGTTTACTTTCTTTTGGGTTATCATTCCTTCTGGCTTCTGAAACAAAAAATCTTGGTCGCCAAATGACATCAGTCAATTAGTTACTCATGGCCAGAAAGTGCCTTTCTGATATTTCATGTATTTATTGAAGCCAGGCAAGAAGCTCTGACTGGAGCTGAGAAGGGCAAGTCTAAGCATGCCTCAAATACTGGCCCCTCATTTTCCAGTTCTCTCATGACATATAAAATAAGGAGACTATACTTCATGGTCTCTAATGTCCTTTCCATTTCAACATCCATAGTCTAATGATGCTTCTAATTCCTTTTCTGTCTCAGGAAAAGTGGTTTCTCATCCTCCTCCATACTCCTTAAAGTGGGTTCCCTACCAAAGTTTCTTCTTTGTCATCTTTTTTCTCTCTCTTTGAAATCACATTTTTATTTTACTATTCCCTCTCAGCTCCACTGTTTCTGCTATAGAAGTAACTCCAAAATTTATTCCTGTAGCCCTGACTTCTCTCTTAAACTCCAGACTTATAACTACAGCTTCACCTAGCTATACTATCATCCCTTCAAACTCATTATGTCCAACCTACACTTATCATCACTCCCCAAATCCTATTTCTTCTTCTTGTTTCCCTCTAACTATCTGTGGTCCACCATTCACCTTGTCTTCCATATTCAAGATCTTGGTGTTACTGGTAACAATTCTCTCTCAAATCCAATAAGTTACCAAGTCTTTATGATTCTAACATTATCTCCCTACTTCCATCTCCAGTACTAAGAAGCCTCGTAAGTATACTTCATGGATACTTTCTTCCAAAAAAGAAATAGAAGGCACTGGATATGAAATATACCAAATACCACCAAAATAATATATTTGTCTACATTTTAACATACCACAAGTGACAGATACTAATATGAAAGCCATATCATATCATATATACCATCAACTAAAACAAGAGAAAAATCAACATCAAGTTAGAAGTCAGACTAAAGATTTTAAGAAGATATGAGCAATTGAATTTATTTCCCCTTCACCTATTCAAATGAGCTGTTGATGATGAAAAGTGGGAGACAGAAAAAAAAGATTTTGACCTTGATAATCACCATTTCTTGTTAAAAAAAAATAACTAGTATAAAGTAAGAGACCAAAAGAGCCCACAAAACCACATTAGCCAGCAAACACTTAATCTCCTCACCCAAACATTTGTTCTCCTTACCAAACATTAAGATATGCCAGCCAAGTGCAACACTAATTTAGAATACAAATGCACTGTGGAGGAGAAAGATAGAATATTATAAGCAATAATTCCTTATAAAACAAGTCTAAAGAAAGCTTGGCATGAAACCAAATGAGTTACCTCATCCAAAGAACATTCAAAGTTGAAATTGGCAAGAAGACAACAGACATAAAATGGAACAAATTTGTCAGTTTATCTCATAACAAGATCTATTTTCATCCTCAGTAACAGATATGCTACTAAACTTGGACTCCAACCTCCATGTCCTTGATGTGCTATACAAAGAAGAAGAAATGGCACATAAGAAGATGAACTCAGGAAGAATCACTGGACCAGACTATATATATATACATATATATATATATATATATATATGTGTGTGTGTGTGTGTGTGTGTGTGTGTGTGTGTGTGTGTGTGTGTGTGTGTGTGTGTATAAACCAAGGAAGCTTGGAAGTGATTCAATCTTGAAGATATTGATGAATGACTTTACAAAGTATCTCAGGGACCAAAAGAATGGAAAAATTCATAGGCAATACTGATATCCAAAAGCATACAAGTATATCCGTAAGTACTAACCCAGATGCCTGATTTCTCATCTTTGTGAAATCTTAAGAACAATCTATACTTTTTGAGGGAATCTTTGAATATAAAAAGGGAACAGGCATACCCTAAAATAATTTTTTACAGCAATGCATAAAATCTCATCATATTTATTGTCTGTCTACTATCAAAATAAAAAGTATTTGATGTTTGGTACAGTAAATCATAGACTTAAAAATTCTCTATCAAGAAATCTCTGACACATGCTAAACTTCTATAAGGTTCCTTCACAAAAAGAACCACAGAAATTACTGGTCAATTACCCTTCTGATTTTTAATGATAAGAGGCATAAAACAAAAGAACATATGCTCCCCCAAAGTGTTTGCCATGTCTTGTACAAGACATAAATGGAATAAGGATTCCTTTTAGATGGTGACTGGACAATTTCAAGTATATGAAATTGAAGACTTTTTGCACATCCATGTACAATGCATTTAGAAATAGAAAGGAAATAAGTAAAAATCTCTACAACATATATCTTTGATAAAGTCTGACATCTAAGACATATAGGAAATTGATATAAATATGTAACAAGAGTTATTTCCCAATGAATAAAAGGATATGAAGAGGTCAGCTATCAACAACCATATGAAAATTTCTGATTATTATTACATCAAGGCCCAAATTACTAGGTCTCACTGGGATCTATGATTATTCAAAAGATCTACCTAAAAATCCATTCGGGAAAAACTGAATGGATTTAAAATAACTATTGTGATTATGAGAAATAATTGAATATCCAGTTTCTTGAGGAGGTATATTAGAGTATGTATAGTTATGACAAGCTCTCTAGTTAGTGGGGTGGCCCAGAACTGATTAAAGGAAGAGAGCAAGTAAAAAACATTTGGGAAACTATATAGCTATTTTAATGATCATAAATTGGTCCCTGGTACAAATACTCATCTTTTCATCACAAATACTCTCCCAAGAATACACTATTGTTTGCAATTGAAGAAATCAAAAATTTACAAGAAACTAAAGTCATAGGTGACACAGAGAACAAAGGACAAATGCATGGTGAATGTTGCAACTTATTTCCAATGACTTTTACCCTCAAGAAGAGCCACAAGGGATGTCACTCAGGAAGTCTATAGAGAAAGGGGAAACAAACAAACATTTATTAAATATCTACTATGTGTCAATTGCAGGACTAAGTGTTGTATAAATATGCTTTATTTGATCCTCACACAAACCCTATGAGACAAGTGCTATTATCGTACCCAAGTTGTATTTGAGAAAAACTAAGGCATGCAGAGATTAAGTGATTTGCCCAGACAGAAATGTCTGAGACCAGATTTGAGCTCAGGTCTTCCTCACTCTTAGCCCAGTGCCATACACATTGTGCCACTGCACTGCCTCTATGATAAGAAAAGAAGATGGATATATAAGGAGCCTCAAGAAAGGGAAAACAGATGAACAGGCTAAGGGAAAAGTAACTAGAAGAGAGCAAGGGCGGAGATCTTAAATTAGAACCAGCAAGATATGATGGCGAAAGAATAAATACAACTAATAGATCATTTGTGTCATGGGGCTCATGAAAAATTGTGGTGTAGCTGGCAGGTTTAGATGATGCCAAAGATAATTAGTTTGAAGGCCATTAAAACTATGAAAAGTAACTGTAGTTGTTGATTTGGTCATTCAAAAATACTTCCCATAAGCCTTCCATTCCCAGAAAGTCCATGTGCTAGAAATCCTACACACAGGAAAAGAGAGGATGATGACAAGAAAAATGACAGCAAAATCTTATGCCCTCTATATATCCTTTCATCAAAATCTATGAAATCCATATTAAAATAAAGACTGAAGTACTATGCTTAGGATGGGGGGGGGGGTGGAAGCTATTTTGAAACAAATCACTCAATTACTTATTTTCTTTCCTATAAAACATTCTTTTTCTTCCCCTCAATTCCATCCTCCACTACCCTATCCCACACCTGCCACACATACTATTGCTGACAGGGACAACTAAAAAAAATCGGTTATTTTAAAATACTAAATATAAAGATCAATTAGTTCCAGCTTTAGGAAAACAATAGGAAAAATCAATCACATTTTTCTTGGATTGGAGGAGAGTGGGAGGGGGATCTAACCTGAGAATAAATATATAATTTAAATTTGTCAATCTGACAACCAATTATTTTCCTAACTACACCCATCAGTAAATGAATGCTATTTTAAGATAAAAAGTTCATCAGTTCAACATTTGTATCCTATTTGATTTTTAAAATTATTGCACACTTGGCTAAGAAATTTTTTAATGAAATATGTAAAATCTAGTTGCTTACTTAAAACAAGAGATAAGCAAAAGATGAAACAATTTATTCAATCTTAATGATAATGAATGTTAGCTGAATTTAATTGAATCTGGAAGCTATGTTGTCAATTATGTATCATTCCTCTTTTATGGACAGAAAATATTTTTTACATTTGTCAACAGAATTATCACTATTGGATGTAAATGGCAACAGAGCTAGGCTAGTCAAACGGTGGGTCTAAGGTGAGAGTTAGATTGTGGGAAGAAGTGCTGGTTAACATGTACGGACGCCTTCTTAGACACTCTTGTGCAAGAGAGATAGAAATCTCATATTTCTGGTTTGCTCATATAAACTCTCCAAGACCAAACTTACCCATCATTGCTGTTCATCAGTGTTTCCCCAAAACTTATATCCTGTAAAGGAAGGGTTCTATGACCCAAAGACAGGAATACAGTCTCTCAGGTTAAATGCACAAGGTGGGGAAAGGCCAGTCTCTATACCTAATCACTTATTCCACACTCCTTTCTCCATATTCAGGAATACTCCTTTTACGCTATGCCCCCCAACTCACTCCTCCTAATTCATTCTAGATTCTCCCACATCATTCTGCCTGACTCCATATCCACACTCTCTCAAATACCAGCATCAAGGCTATATTCCAAGCCTTTCTTGCAGTTCCAGCAGCTATGAGTCCTCATTAATTCTACATATAGTTGCCTGCCTTTTGGAAGCACTCTTCAATTTTAATACAAGGGCTTATATGATTTGGAAGTTTCCAAGGCCAAAAGTTTCTGAGGTCTGGAAACTAAAAGGCAATGGCAGTATGACTATGGTAACAAAGGCAGCAGCTTTGAGGCTTAAGTCAAATGTGGGGGGAAAAAAAGAGGTCAATATATCACTTCCTGAGAGTTCCTGGTATCTGCATTATCCAAAGACAAGGACTGGACTAAGTTCTGGAAATTATGAGTTAAGGAAAAGGTGAGAGAATCTAAGGTATCATTTGCCAGAAATCAGGCAAAATTCTATAACTAAGAGGTCAAAATAGAAATCACAATCAACTTGATCTCACTGGTCAGAGTGAGCAAAGATCAGGAGTCCAGGGAGTCAGATATAGTGAATTGATCCTCGGCACATCCTCCAGTCCTGGAATGAATTTATTCTGAGGACACAGCACAGTGTCTGGCACATGGCACTTTTTTGTCATTGATCAATTATTTCAGTCATATCCAAATCTTCATGACTCCATTATAGGGTTTTCTTGGCAAAGATACAGGAGTTGTTTGCCATTTCCTTCTCTAGCTCATTTTATCAGTAAAGAAACTGAGGCAGAAAGGGGCTAAGTGGCTTCTCCAGAATCACCAAGCTAGTAAGTGTCTAACGACAAATTTGAACTCATAAAAATTAGTCTTCTGGACTCCAAGCCCCGGCACTCTATCCACTGTGCCACCTATCTGCCCCTGAAGGCATTTAATAAATATTTATTATTGACTAGGACAAGGCAGTTTTAAGCTTCTGTTAAGGGCGGGTAGGCTAGACCTATAGGTCACAAAGTACCAAAATGTGAAGGTTAGAAGAGGCCATAGAAATCATCTAATCCAACTCCATCTACTTACTGATAAGGAAATTAGTAAGTGGAAGAGTCAAGATTTGAACCTAAGCTTTCTGACTTGATATCAAGAGCTCTTTGTACTACATCATAAGCAAGAAGTAATTGTAGCTGATGGAGCACAGAGGCTTCAGATATGCTCTTATCATAGCTACTTTCAGAGAACTATCTCCCAAGTATTCTTATAACAATCTTCTATAATATCCTATCACAATATGTTCTTTGGCTATAGATAACTGTCAATTTATCCATCCTGTGCAACAATTTCAAACATCTAGTTCCAAAGAGCTCAAAAGCTAGATCACTTAATCCATCATATCTAATCTGTGAATTAAATATCTAGAGGATCCCCAGTCCCAAAAGACTCACCAAATAGGGCATCACAGTCTTGTGTCTTAATTGGTCAGTGTGGCAGGTGAGATTCCTGATCAGTGGTAGGCAAGGGATATGACATGTAGGGTTGAAGTGAAACCCTGGCAAATTAGAAAATCTTAGGAGAAGGGTTTAGACTAAACTTAAAAAGCCAGCTCATGAAGTAGGCTTGCTCTCTGCCATTTTTTGGACTTGTGAAAGGAGCTCTCTCACAGCCCTCATAGCACTTATCTATGTAAGCCATCTCTAGCAAGAGGAGCAACAAACCACCTGCAACTGGTGGTGGGAACCACACTGGCTAGGATCCCAAGAACTAGGACTTGCAACCTTGGCTGAGGACTTTGAGCTAGTTAGGCTGGAAACCTTATTTTTCTCTCTTTACAAGTATATACTTATAAATTTAGTATAATATCTCCAAGATTAATTTTTATTGATAACACTTGTTATCCATAGGCTTGAGATAATACTTCACCTTCATATTTCATCTAGACATTCACCCAGACCATCTTGCCATTTTCCTGCCATAGATGCCCACTTATTCTACACCTGAACCAACACAATCCATGCTAGCTCTCTGTACCCCAGATTTCCAGATGACTCCCAATCCCTAGGGAAATTAATCCACTTATCATTTTTTAATTAAATGTCCATCTTCGTTTATGATTAAGCTCAGATTTGAAGAGTAGTCTAATATGCATCATGAGCTCCTTTCTCTTCTTTTTTTTAATTATTTTTGTTATATTAAAATACCCAGATGAGTTCCTCCCTCTCTTCTTCCTATTAGAGAAGGCATCATTTGACAAAAATGTATGTATGTATAAATACATATGTAAAATATATGTGTATATAAAATTCTGTCTTCCTTATTTTTATTTATCAGTTTTTTCTCTGGAAGTAGACATACACAAGTCATTCTTCAAACATTATTTCTGTTGCTATATACAATATTCTCTTAGTTCTGTTTATCTAACTGGTCTTTCCTTGTAATCTATTCACCTTTGGAGCTCCAGCCCAAAAATTGGTCAAGTGGGAAAAGAGGCCCAAAAATCCAATGAAGAAAAGAGTTTCATGAAAAGTAGAATGGACTAAATGAAAAAGGAAGATCAAAAGATGATAGAAGAGAATCAGTCTTTAAAAATCAAAATTGGGGAAATAGAAGCAAATTACTTCAAAAGACATCAAGAAATAATAAAAAATCAAAAAATGGAAGAATATATAAAATATATCATTAAAAAATCTGACCTCAAAAACCAATTGAGAAGAGATCATCTAAGAATTATTGAACTACATGAAAGACATGATTTAAAAAAGCCTAGACATTGTATTACAAGAAATCATCAAACAAAACTGCCCTGATGTTTCTAAACAAAGGGATAAAATGGAAATTGAAAGACTCCTCAAATGACCTCCTGCAATAAATCCCCAAATGATAACTCCCAGGAATATTATAGCCAAGTTCAAGAGCTCCTAGAACAAGGAGAAAATACTGCAAGGAACCAGAAAAAAATAATTTAAATATTGTGGAGAGTCAGGATTACACAGGATCTTACAGCTTCTACATTGAAGGATTGAAAGGCTTGATATATGATATTCTGGAAGGCAGAGGAACTGGGTTTGCAACCAAGAATCACCTACTCATTAAAACTGACTTTTCTTTCAGGGGACCTAAACAGAAAATTTAATGCATAAATACAAAATTCAAAAGAAACATAAAAAAGTAAATAAAAAAGAGAAAAAATTAAGGGGATCAATAAGGTTAAATTGTATATATTCCTACAAGGAAAGATTTGTAACTCTTAAAATTTTTATCATTATTATAGTAGTTAGAAGTAGATATAGAGGGTATAGTAGTAAGCTATTTAGGGTGATAGGCAAAAAAAAAAATCAAGAGTGAAAAAAGAGGATTGCACTGAGAAGTGGAAAGAGAAAGGTAAACTGGAGTAAATTATATCACATATAAAGGCTCAGGGAAAAAATATTATAGTGGAGGAGAGGAAGAAGGTGATGAGGGCTAATACTTAAACCTTACTCTCATCAGAATTGGCTCACAAAGGGAATAATAGCCAGATTCATTGGGGTATAAAATCCTATCTTACCCTAAAGAAAAATAGAAGGGGAATAAGAAAGTAAGTAGGGAAGGGGAGAAATGAGGATGAAGTTGGGGGGGGGGGGAGGTGATTAAAAGGCCCTATAGAGAAGTAGGAGGGGAAAAAGGGGGAGTGGGAGTGGGAGGAGAGTAATATAAAGTAGGGGGAATGGGAGGAAGGATTAAAGAAAAATACATAGGTGGGAAGACAGAGTGAAAGGAGAAAGTACAGGACTAAAAGGGGGGAAGGCAATACACAAATGGTAAGCATAACTGTGAATCTAAATGGGATGAACTTTCCCCATAAAACTGAAGCTGATAGCAAAATGGATTAAAATCCAGAATCCTATGATATATTGTTTACAAGAAACACATTGAAACAGGTAGACACAGAATAAAAGTAAGGGGGTATAGCAGAATTTATTGTGCTTCAACTAAGATAAAAAAAAAGCAGGGGTAGCAATCATGATCTCAGAAAAAGCTAAAACAAAAATACATCTGATTAAAAGAGATAAGGAAGGTAATTACATCTTGATAAAAGGTACTATAGACAATAAAGTAATATCAGCACTTAATATATATGCACCAAATGGTATAGCCTCCAGATTTTTAAAGGAGAAAGTAAAGAGCTTAAGGAGGAAATACACTGTAAAACTAAACTAGTGGGGGACCTCAGCCTTCCCCTATTAGAACTAGGTAAAAATAAACAAGAAAAAAATAAAGGAAGTGAAGGAAATCTTGGAAAATTTGGAGAAAACTAAATAAGGATAAAAAGGAATATACCTTCTTTTCAGCAGCATATGGTACTTACACAAAAACTAACCATGTACTAAAGCATAAAAGTTTCACAGCTAAGTGCATAAAAGCAGAAATAATAAATGGAACTTTTCCATATCATAATGCAATAAAAGTTATAATCAACAAGGGTTCATGGAAAATAAAATTCAAAATTAATTGGAAACTAAATAACCTAATTCTTCAAAACAGATGGGTCAAAGAACAAATCATAAAAACAATCACTGATTTCATTAAAGTGAATTACAATAAGGAGACCAAAGCAGTACTTAGGGTGAAATTTCTATCCTTGAATGTTTATATCAATAAAATGAGGGAGAGGAGCAGAGGATAAAGCATATCAATGAAAAAGGATAAAAAGGAAAAAGGAAAAGAATAAATTAAAAATCCCCTATCAAAGACTAAATTGGAAATCCTAAAAATCAAATGAGAAACTAATAAAGTTGAAAGTAAAAGAACCATTGAACTTAACAAATAAGATTAGTACTTGGTTCCACAAAAAATAAAATAGATAGACCATTGGTTAATTTGATTTTTAAAAAAGGAAAGAAGAGAATCAAATCACCAGAATCAAAAATGAAAAAAATGAATTTACCTCCAATGAAAAGGAAATTAAAGCAATCATTAAGAGTTATTTTGCCCAATTATATGACAATGAATTTGACAATTTAGGTGAGATAAATGAATATTTTAAATATATATATATATATATATAAATTACCTAGATTAACAAAAAAGGAAATAGAATACTTAAGTAATCTCATCTTGGAAAAAAAATTGAACAAGCCACCAATGAACTCCCTAAGAAAAAAATCCCCAGGGTTAGATGGTTTCACAAATGAATTCTGTCAAACATTTAAAGAATAATTAATCCTAATGTCATACAAACTATATGAAAAATAAGCAAAGAAGTAGCCCTACCAAATTATTTTTTATGACACAAGTACCATGCTGATACCTAAGCCAGGAAGATAAAAAACAGAGAAAGAAAATTATAAACCAATTTCCTTAATGAATATTGACGCAAAATTCTTAAATAAAATACAAACAAATACATCTATATATTGTAATGGTGGGATTTGGTAGGGGAATGAACAAAAAGTAAACATAAAAATTCAGATTTATTGTTTGGGAAAGGGAGGAAGGAAAAGGGGTTAGGAGAATTATCACAATTAATCTTAAACCTTAATTTCTATAAATCTATTTTAACCTATCTTATCTAAGCTAAAAAAATGTTTCCCCAATAACCAAATCTCACAAGTGAAGTTCAATCAAATGGGGTAGGATCTTCAGACCATAACTATACAAAACAGGTCCAGTGGAGAAGTGTGTCCTCATTCTTCTATTCAATCTGCCAGTAGCCAGTTCAAAAGATTCCTCTCAACTTCTGGTCACGATGGCGGCTTAGAGGCAGCAAAAGTTTAGACCTCTGAAAACCCTTCCTTACCAATCACAAACTGAATGCTCCTAGGACACCGAAATTCAAACTGAACAACAGGACAGACCAGGGGAACCCTCCTCCTGGAACTAGATCAAAAGGTGTGGCCCCCCAAAAGCCAGAACCCTAGATCACTCGGATCTAAGGGGTAGGCAGAAGGAAGGTCCCAGGACCCATCCCCCCCAACCCAGAATGCTGAGCCTGTGGCAGCAGCGGGAACCTCAGAGCCGGCAAAAGGGCCTCAGGGCTGGCTATTCTGAAGGACTCACCTTGAAAGCAACCTGAGCCAGTCTCCGGGGTGCCCAACACAGATGGCAGGGAAACATAGAGAGAAGGGGGAAGCCTGTAGCCCCCTGGCTGGGTCCTTCCATCTAAGTATCAAGGGAGGTTCCAGCTTTACGGCACCAGCTGAACCCAATCCCATCAGGAGCCCTCAGAGCTTCTGAAAGGACAGAAACCTCAAGGCCGGCAAAGGGGTTGCTCCAAAGGGCTTACCTTGAAAGTGACCTGGGCCAGTCTCCAGGCATTCAACACAGACTGTAGAGGAGGAGTTTTTTGTTTTTTTTTTTTGGTTTGGGATCATTCGGCCCACACCAGCTGAACTTAATCCCATCAGGAGCCCTCAGAAACCAAGGAGGCCACGACCCCTCCCCCCTTAGAGAGCAGGGTCTTCTGAAAGAACAAAAACCTCAGGGCCAGCAAAGGCACTGAGATACCTTGCGGAAAGTGCAGTGCCAGGCCCAGAGCGGGGAAGTAAGGCAGCAGAGAAGCAACTGGAGGGAACTGAGAGCAGTAACTCCCGAAATGCCAGCAGGCAGGGAAAGACAGACCCTGGGCCTCCCTGGGAAGACAGAACAGCTGCGGAGACAGGACAATCTGCCTGGGGCTAAAGCCTCGGACCATCAGACAGATACACGAAGAGCCAGTCCTCCTCACTCAGATAGAGATGGAAAACAGTACAGAAGTACAAAAACCTCCAAACACCAAGAAAAGCAAGAAGAAGGGGGTGACTTTGGACACATTTTATGGAGCAAAAATACAAAATGCAGAGGAGATAGAAGAGGAAACACAAGCAAATGCTCCAATACCCTCCAAAGGAATGGAAACTCTCCACAAACTCTTGAAGAATTTAAATCGGAAATGATCAAAAAGATGGAAGCCTTCTGGCAGGAAAAGTGGGAAATAATGCAAAAGGAATTCAACAATTTGAAGCATGAAAAAATGCAACTACAAAAACAGTTTGACCAAACTGAAAAGGAAAACCAGGCTTTAAAGATCAGAATCAGGCAACTGGAAGACAATGATCTTGCAAAAGAGCAAGAATTAATAAAGCAAAGCCAAAAGACCAAGAAATTAGAAGAGAAAATAAAATATCTCACTGACAAGGTGATAGACTTGGAAAATAGAAGAAGGAGAGACAATCTGAGAATAATTGGCCTTCCAGAAAAACCAGAAATAAATAATAATCTCTACATTATAATACAAGATATCACCAAAGAAAACTGCCCAGAGATTCTAGAACAAGGGGACAAAATATGCATTGAAAGAATTCACAGAACGCCCCTCTACACTATATCCCCAAAAGACAACTCCCAGGAATGTAATTGCCAAATTCCAAAGCTTTCAAGCAAAAGAAAAAATCTTACAAGAAGCCAGAAAAAGACAATTTAGATATAGAGGAATGCCAATCAGTGTCACACAAGACTTTGCAATTTCCACTCTGAATGACTGTAAGGAATGAAACATGATTTTCAGAAAGGCAAGAGAGCTGGGCCTTCAACCAAGAATCAGCTATCCATCAAAACTGACTATATACTTCCAGGGGAAAGTATGGGCATTCAACAAAATAGAAGGCTTCCAAGTTTTTTGCAAAGAAAAGACCAGAGCCCAGTGGAAAGTTTGATATCGAAAAACAAAGAGCATGGAATACCTGAAAAGGTAAATATGAAGGAAAGGGAAAAGGAGAAAAATTTCATCTTTTTCTTTTATTCAAACTCTCTTCTATAAGAACTACATTTATACCAATTCATATATATTAATATGTGGGGAAAATGTAATGTGTAACTCTCAAAAATTACATGCATCATTAGAGTAGTAAGAAGAATCATGTATAGGGAACGTTTGGGGCATCAAGATGACATGGAGAAAGGGGGGATAGAAAGGAAAAGGGAGAGGGGAATCATTGATGGTACTAAGATAAACTCCAAGAAATAGGGGGGGGAGAGAAAAAAAATTAAATAGAATAATCTTTCTCACACAAAGATAAACATGGGAAGGGGAGGGAAAGAAAACTCCTATAAGAAGGAGAGGAAGAGAGTTGTAGCTTATACCTTACTCTCAGTGAAATCAACTCTGAGAGGGAAGAGCATCTAGATCCATTGGGATCTTGAATTCTATCTTATCCAACAGGGGTATGGAGAAGGGAAAACCAAGGGGGTAGGGGGAGAGGAAACACAAAAAGGGAGGGGAAGGAGGGAGGGGGAGGGAACAAAAAGGGAAGGACTAGAAAGGGAAACATATCAAAGGAGTGGTCTAGGGGGACTGATTTAAAGTAAATCACTGGCTTAAAAGGTTATAGCTAAAGAAGAAAGGTCAGAATTAGGGGAGGATATCAAAATGCCAGGGAGTCCACAAGTAACAATCATAACTTTGAAATTGAATGGGATGAACTCACCCATAAAATGAAGACGAATAGCAGAATGGATTAGAATCCAAAACCCTACCATATGTTGTCTTCAAGAAACACACATGAGGCAGGTAGAACTACCCACAAGGTCAGAATTAAAGGATTGAGTAAGACCTTTTGGGCCTCAACAAATAGAAAGAAGGCAGTAGTTGCAATCATGATATCTGACAAAGCCAAAGCAAAAATAGACCTGATCAAAAGGCATAGGGAAGGTAATTATATTTTGTTAAAAGGGACTTTAGATAAAGAGGAAATATCACTAATCAACATGTATGCACCAAATAGTATAGCACCCAGATTTCTAATGGAGAAACTAGGAGAATTGAAGGAAGAAATAGACAGTAAAACCATATTAGTGGGAGATCTGAACCAACCATTATCAAATTTAGATAAATCAAATCAAAAAATAAATAAGAAAGAGGTAAAAGAAGTGAATGAAATCTTAGAAAAATTAGAGTTAATAGACATATGGAAAAAAAATAAATAGGGACAAAAAGGAATACACCTTCTTCTCAGCACCACATGGCACATTCACAAAGATAGACCATACATTAGTTCACAGAAACATGGCATACAAATGCAGAAAAGCAGAAATAATAAATGTAACCTTTTCAGATCACAAGGCAATAAAAATAATGATCAGTAAGGGTATATGGAAAACCAAATCAAAAATTAATTGGAAATTAAATAATATGATACTCCAAAATTGATTAGTTAGAGAAGAAATCATAGAAACAATAATTTCATCGAGGAAAATGACAATGGTGAGACATCATTTCAAACCTTATGGGATGCAGCCAAAGCAGTAATCAGAGGTAAATTCATATACCTGAGTGCATATATAAACAAACTAGGGAGGGCAGAGATCAATGAATTGGAAATGCAAATAAAAAAACTTGAAAGCGAACAAATTAAAAACCCACAGAAGAAAACCAAACTAGAGATCCTAAAAATTAAGAGAGAAATTAATAAAATCGAAAGTGATAGAACTATTAAACTAATAAATAAGACTAGAAGCTGGTACTATGAAAAAACAAACAAAATAGACAAAGTACTGGTCAATCTAATTTAAAAAAGGAAAGAAGAAAAGCAAATTAACAGCATCAATGATGAAAAGGGGGACATCACCTCCAATGAAGAGGAAATTAAGGCAATAATTAGAAATTACTTTGCCCAATTATATGGCAATAAATATTCCAATCTAGGTGATATGGATGAATATATACAAAAATACAAACTGCCTAGACTAACAGAAGAAGAAATAGAATTCTTAAATAATCCCATATCAGAAAATGAAATCCAACAGGCCATCAAAGAACTCCCTCAGAAAAAATCCCTGGGGCCAGAGATTCACAAGTGAATTCTATCAAACATTCAAAGAACAAAGTTAATCCCAATATTAGCAAAGATGGAGTTCTACCAAACTCCTTTTATGACAAACATGGTACTGATTCCAAAACCAGGCAAGTCAAAAACAGAGAAAGAAAATTATAGACCAATCTCTCTAATGAATATAGATGCAAAAATCTTAAATAGGATACTAGCAAAAAGACTCCAGCAAATGATCAGAAGGGTCATCCACCATGATCATGTAGGATTTATACCAGGGATGCAGGGCTGGTTCAATATTAGGAAAACCATCCACATAATTGACCACATCAACAAGCAAACCAACAAGAACCATATGATTATCTCAATAGACACAGACAAAGCCTTCGATAAAATACAACACCCATTCTTATTAAAACACTAGAAAGCATAGGAATAGAAGAGTCATTCCTAAAAATAATAAAAAGTATATATATAAAACCATCAACTAATATCATCTGCAATGGGGATAAACTAGAGGCATTCCCAATAAGATCAGGAGTAAAACAAGGATGCCCATTATCACTTCTATTATTTGACATCGTACTAGAAACACTAGCAGTAGCGATTAGAGAAGATAAAGGAATTGAAGGCTTCAAAATAGGCAAGGAGGAGACCAAGTTATCGCTCTTTGAGGATGACATGATGGTCTACTTAAAGAATCCTAGAGATTCAACCAAAAAGCTAATTGAAATAATTAACAACTTTAGCAAAGTTGCAGGATACAAAATAAACCCACATAAGTCATCAGCATTTCTATATATCTCCAACACAGCTCAGCAGAAAAACTAGAAAGAGAAATCCCATTCAAAATAACCTTAGACAAAATAAAATACCTAGGAATCTATCTCCCGAAACAAACACAGGAACTATATGAACACAACTACAAAAAACTCTCCACACAACTAAAACTAGACTTGAGCAATTGGAAAAACATTAACTGCTCCTGGATAGGATGAGCCAATATAATAAAAATGACTATCCTACCCAAACTTATTTATCTATTTCGTGCCATACCCATGGAACTCCCAAAAAATTTCTTTACTGATTTAGAAAAAACCATAACAAAGTTCATTTGGAATAACAAAAGATCAAGGATATCCAGGGAAATAATGAAAAAAAAACACAAATGAGGGGGGCCTTGCAGCCCCAGACCTCAAACTATATTACAAAGCAGCAGTCATCAAAACAATTTGGTACTGGCTAAAAGACAGAAAGGAGGATCAGTGGAATAGACTGGGGGCAAGCGACCTCAGCAAGACAGTATACGATAAACCCAAAGATCCCAGCTCTTGGGACAAAAATCCACTATTCGATAAAAACTGCTGGGAAAATTGGAAGACAGTGTGGGAGAGATTAGGAATTGATCAACAACTTACACCCTACACCAAGATAAATTCAGAATGGGTGAATGACTTAAACATAAAGAAGGAAACTATAAGTAAATTGGGTAAACACAGAATAGTATACATGTCAGATCTTTGGGAAGGGAAAGACTTTAAAACCAAGCAAGACTTAGAAAGAGTCACAAAATGTAAAATAAATAATTTTGACTACATCAAATTAAAAAGGTTTTGTACAAACAAAACCAATGTAACTAAAATCAGAAGGGAAGCAACAAATTGGGAAACAATCTTCATAAAAACCTCTGACAAAGGTTTAATTAATTAAATTTACAAAGAGCTAAATCAATTGTACAAAAAATCAAGCCATTCTCCAATTGAAAAATGGGCAAGGGACATGAATAGGCAGTTTTCAGATAAAGAAATCAAAACTATTAATAAGCACATGAAAAAGTGTTCTAAATCTCTTATAATCAGAGAGATGCAAATAAAAACAACTCTGAGGTATCACCTCACACCTAGCAGATTGGCTAACATGTCAGCAGAGGAAAGTAGTGAATGCTGGAGGGGATGTGGCAAAGTAGGGACATTAATTCATTGTTGGTGGAGTTGTGAATTGATCCAACCTTTCTGGAGGGCAATTTGGAACTATTCCCAAAGGGTGATAAAAGACTGTCTGCCCTTTGATCCAGCCATAGCACTGCTGGGTTTATACCCCAAAGAGATAATAAGGAAAAGACCTGTACAAGAATATGCATAGCTGAGCTCTTTATAGTGGCAAAAAAATTGGAAAGTGAGGGGATGCCCATCAATTGGGGAATGGCTGAACAAATTGTGGTATATGTTGGTGATGGAATACTATTGTGCTAAAAGGAATAATAAAGTGGAGGAGTTCCATGGAGACTGGAACAAACTCCAGGAAGTGATGCAGAGCGAGAGGAGCAGAACCAGGAGAACATTGTACACAGAGACTAATACACTGTGGTATCATCGAACGTAATGGACTTCTCCATTAGTGGCAATGGAATGTCCCTGAACAATCTGCAGGGATCTAAGAGAAAAACACTATCCAGAAGCAGAGGACAAAGTGTGGAAGTAAAAACACCAATGAAAAGCAAATGCCTGACTACAGGGGTTGAGGGGATATGACTGAGGAGAGACTCTAAATGAACACTCTAATGCAAATACCAACAACATGGAAATGGGTTCGAATCAAGAACACATGTGATACTCAGTGGAATCGCATGTCAGCTATGGGAGAGTTGGGGGGGAGGAAAAGAAAATGATCTTTGTCTCCAATGAATAATGTTTGGAAATGATCAAATAAAAAAAAGAAAAGGAAAAAAGATTCCTCTCTTCAGCTGGTATCACCAAAGCCAGAAACATGTTTTCAAACCTCCAACTCCAGGTCCATCAAGAGAGAAGTGCCAATACTGTTGTGACCTTGGAATCTTACCCAGATCCTGACCCTTAGGCTCCCATGTGACTCAATCACATGCTCCTGTCAATCACTCTAACATTTGCATTACACAGTTCTGCAAATGTCTTCTCCCTAACACAATATCACAAAGATTATTCACTATGACCAGATAGAGTTTATATGAGGAATTCAAGTCTGGTTTGATATGAGGAAAACTATCAGCATAATTAACCATATCAATAACCAAACTAACAGAAATCACATGATTATCTCAATAGATGCAGAAAAAGACTTTGACAAAATATAACACCCATTCTTATTAAAAGCATTGGAAAGTACAGGAATAAAAGACTCTTTCCATAAAATAATAAATAGTATCCATCTACACCCATAAGCAAATATCATCTACAATGGGGATAAGTTGGAAACCTTCCTAGTAAGATCAGGAATGAAACAAAGTTGCCCATTATCACCACTATTATTTAATGTTGTACTAGCAATTTTAGCTTTAGCAATAAAAGAAGAAAAAAGAAAAAAAGAAATAAAGAAGGCAAAGAGGAAACTAAACTATCACTCTTTGTGGATAATATGATACTATATTTAGAGAATCTTAGAGAATCAAGTAAAACGCTAGTTGAAATGATTAATAACTTTAGCAAAGTTGCAGGATACAAAATAAACTCATAAATTATCAGCATTTCTATGTATTTCCAACAAAGTCCAGTAGCAAGAGTTAGAAAGCGAAACTCCATTTAAAATGTCTTTAGGCAATATCAAATACTTGGGAACCTATTTGCTAAAACAAACACAGGAATTATATGAACACAACTGCAAAACACTTTTCACACAAAGAAAATTAGATCTATGCAACTGAATAAATATCAATTGCTTATGGGTAGGCCAAGTTAATGTAATACAAATGACAATCATACCTAAATTAATTTATTTATTCAGTGCCATACCAAAATACCAAAACATTATTTTATAAAAATAGAAAATAATAAAAATCATCTGGAAGAACAAAAGGTCAAGAATATCATGGGAACTAATGAAAAAAAATGTGAAGGATGGTGGCCTGGCAGTACCAGATCCTTAACTGTACTATGAAGTAGTAATCAGCAAAACAATCTGGTACTGGCTAAGAAATAGAAGGGTGGATCAATTGAATAGAATAAGGGTAAATGACCTGAGCAATTAAATGTTTGATAAACTTAAAGATCCAAGGTTTTGGCTTAAAAACTCCCTATTTGACAAAAATTTCTGGGGAAATTAGAAAATAGAACAGCAAAAATTAGGTATAGATTGGCATCTCATAATGTATACCAATTGAGGTCAAAATGAGCATTGATTTAGACATAATGGGTGATATCATAAGTAAATTAGGGGAACATAGAATAGTTTACCTGTCAGATCTATGGAGAAGGAAAGAATTTATGGTCAAAAAATAGATAGAAACATTACAAGGTATAAACTGAATAATTAAACCAAAAAGGGTTTGTACCAACAAAACCAATGCAACCAAGAGAAACAACAAACTTCAAAAAAATAAATATATCTAATAAATGTCTCATTACTGAAATATAAAAAGAATTAAATCAAATTCACAAGAATACAAGTAATTTCCCAACTGACAAATGGTCAAAGGATATGAATAAGCAGTTTTCAGATGAAGAAATCAAATCTATCAATAATCATATAAAAATGTTCTAAATCTTTCTTGACTAGAGACATGCAAATGAAAGCAATTCTGAGGTACCACCTCACATCGATCAGGTTGGCCAGTATGAGAGTAAAGGAAAGTAATAAATGGTTGGAGGGGGTGTGGCAAAATTGGGACACCAATGCACAGCTGTGAACTGATCCACCAATTCTGGAGAGCAATTTGGAAGTATGCTCAAAAGACTATATAAAACAATGTATACCTTTTAATTCAGTAGTACCACTACTGAGTCTGTCTCACAAGGAGATTCTTCTTAATGGCAGCAAGATCTACTTATATGAAAATATTTATAGCTGCTATTGTTGTGGTGGCAAAGAATCTGAAATTGAAGGGATATCAATTAGGGAATGGCTGAACAAATAGCAGTATATGTTGGTAATGGAATATTATGGTGCTGTAAGGAATGATGAATAGGATGATTTCAGAAAGATCTTCATGGACTGATGAAAAGTGAAATAAGCAGAACCAGGAAAACATTGTACATAGTAATAGCAATATTGTGGAATGATCAAACTCTCAGCAACACAAAGATCCAGGATAATTCTAAGGAACTTAGGACAAAGAATGCAATCCACCTTAAGACAAAGAACTGTTGGAGTCAGAATGCAGATGAAATCATACAATTTTTCAGTTGTTTATTTGGCTTTGTGTTTTGTGGTTTTGGTTTTATAAGATTACTTGGAAAAATGAACAATATTGAAAAAATAAAAATTAATAAAATATTTTAAAATATCCTGAAAAAAGCAGTTGTTCCATTGGTTTTAGAAAGGAAAAGTCTATTGACTGTCTTGTTGACCAATCTACTAATCCTGTAACTTCATATACCAAAACTTCATCACCCTATATATCCCCTATAAATATATATATATATATATATATATACATATATATATACACACACACATTCATAGTCTTCCCTTACAAAATTGTTTAAGAGTGAAGATCGAGTCAATGAATTGTCCCACCCTCCTTAAAGTAAGTGATAAAATACTATGCTGCAATACCTTAAAAGATGAGACTACATCTCAATTGATCAAACAAATGTAAAACTAAGTTGGAAAAGTCTTTGAAAGCCATTGGCTCAAGACAAATGATGTTCCACAGGAACATATTATATTATTAAGGAAGCATGGTCAAGCTCTGCAGATTATCTATAAAATATAAAGCCAATTCTGGAATCAAGAGATTCAAACAATTAAAAAATAGTTCCATGTAAGATTTCAGTTCTTCACTCTATCTTCTCTCCATTTTAGACAAAGAAAGACATGAACTTTTGGAAAGTGGTAGGTTTGGGGCTTTTGTTTAATGTCCTAACAGTATTCCCAGGATAGTAGTAGCTGGCAAAAAAAAGGTTTATTTGCATTGGAGACAGATTGAATTTGAACACGGACAACTTCAAGAATCCATAAATGGTCTTGTAGCAATAAAGCTACAACATGTCCAAAAGGAATACCAGAAGTACCCAACAAAGGAGAGAAAAAAAGATCTTCTAACAACCAGGAACAGTGAGTTACCTCTTTGGCCATCATGCTCTCTAAGCTTAACCCCACATTCTTTTACACTATGTGTGTATTTTGGGGAAATTTTGTCACAAACCTGGGTAGAGACAGGGGAGAGCATACTAGCTATTCTTACTATAATACTTTCATAAATATCCCATTTCGAAAAACTGATTGATTGACTAACTTTATGTCCACTGATAATGATAGAGATAAGCAGGAGAAATATACTAGTGGGGGCTCATGAACCATTACACTTTAACAACTTCCTCAGAACTACCCCTAGGACCCTGAAGAGAGACATAGTATACAAGTTCTATGACTCCTACCTGCTACACTGAGCATAGGACTTGAAAGAGTAGATTTACTGCAAAAATTAACTGAATGTAATAAAGTCCTTGGCTTCAGAGAACCTCTCTCTCTTTCTCTCTAACCCTCTCTGTCTCTATTTCTCTCTCAATACCAAATGCTTAACACAGCAAATGACTTAGTACATAATAAACTCCTAAAATTTTCAGAAATTCATTCATTTTTTTGACAAGTATTTTTATTCAAATCTTATGTAGTCCTATATATTAGAGCTTCTTGTATGTTTGTTTCTCTTACTCCCATGACCATAGTCCTTGAGGGCAATTGCCAATTTTTAGGCTTCTTCATATTGACTATGATCCCCATCTAATGTGTCTGCAGTAAATACTTAAATGTATTAAATATCTAAACATCCATTTCATCACTGCACATCCCAATCTAGAGTCACTGATATAATGGGGAAAGCTCTGGTTCAGCTCCCAGCTCTACTTCTTACAGCAATGTGACCTTTAAAAAAATAACTTAAGCTCAATATATTTCATTTTTCTCATCTGGCAATGGGGATAATAATAATTAAATTTCCTACACCAGTATCATTGAAAAGAACTAATGTGAGCACAATTTTTAAACATTATATAAATGTCAGTTACTATTATAATTAGATCAACATTATTTTCAAAGAACCAATTTTTCATCTTTTGAAAATACACCATATTTCCAAGAAGAAAACTTTTTTGAAAAAATTCTCAGGGCAGGTAAAATCAGACCTCAGACATTTCCTACCTGTGTGTTCCTGAGCAAGTCACTTATCTCCAATTGTCTAGGCCTTGCTACCCTTCTGCCTTAGAACCAACACACATTATTGATTCTAAGATGGAAGGTAAGGACTTTTTTTTTTTTAAGTTCTCCACTGACCAAGAAAAACTAATAAAATTTATTCAAATTGTATGTGATGTCCTTCTTTATTTGATACAAACAGAATCTTTTCTCCCAAAGAGAGGGTCTATCTTTCTTAAATGAAGGTCATAATATCATGGGAAAACTAGTATAATATAATAGAGACACCATTGGTTTTGTAATTATAATATGTTCAAATTCCAACTATGCTACTCATTAGTATGAGTTTGGGAAAATCCTATAGCCTCTTTAAGATATAGTTTCCTCCTCTATAAAATAAAGATTAGAATATATTCTAGATGATGTTTATTTGCTCTTCTAGTTCTGATATTTTAGGCATATCTATGAGATTACTTATGTATTTATTATGCTCCTCTTTTAGAATAGTTTGCTAGTGTAACCTTATTGTGATCCCATTGGATAATATTACAGAGAATTTTAATTATTTTAATTATTATTAATTATCTCATATCTTCCCCTCTTCATTTATATTGACCATATCATCACTCTTGATATGGAATGCTCCTAGATCTCACTTCCCTAGCTTCTAGAAAACTTTTTAGAATCCTATAATTAGATTTCCCCGAGTCTATGAAAGCTTACTGGGATGTCAGTCAGTCAAAAAGCAATTATTAAGTGCCCACTCTGTACTATAAGACTGTGTTAAGCCCTGGAAATACAAATAGAATAGAGGAGGAGGTAGGGATTAAACATTTCTATATCACCTACTACTATTATGTTCTCATAGCTACTCTATGAGACAAGTGCTATAATTATCCCCATTTTAGAAATGAGGAAACTAAGGCAAATAGACATAGTTCAGGGTCCACAGCTAGTAGGCATCTGAAATCACATCTGAATACAGGTCTTTCTTATTCCAGGTCAATACTCTCTCCACTGAGGCAAGCAGATGCCTCAAAAATTATTTCTGCACTCACGATTACATTCTAATAAGAAATAATAATGATAATAAAAAAGAACAGAAAAAGAAGGGAGGGAAGAAGGTTGAGAAGGTACCCAGATGAGCCATCACCTCAGCCTGGAGATATATGAAAACTTCTTTGACCTGAGCCTCCTCGTTAAATTGGATGATTCTAAGATGGATCAGTCAATCAGATACGTCCAGGGGCAGAGAATACTTCCAATGTGAGAGTCCAGGAGAAGAGTGACCTTCCAGGATGAAGAAGTATCTATTGAATGGTAGCAGGACCCCTTTGCCCAACCTTTTCAACTCCTTTTCTATGTTACCTCCCACCTCATTAAACTGTAAGCTTCTAAAGGACAGAAACTTTTATTAATCTGAACATAGTGTATTTCTGTTGTGTATTTGGCAAAATTTTTTGTTGATTCATCATATTTCATTCTTTGCAGTCTTAGTCCTCTTCTGAGAAAGGCTTGAAGGGGAGAGGGAGAAGCATCACTTTGTGTATGGATTCACTAGAAAAATAAAGCAGAGGGAGAACTTCAGAAGGGGATGCTTCACTGGCCAATATGGTAGCAAAAGAAAGTAATAAATGATAATTGTTGGAGGGGATGTGGCAAAACTGGGACACTAATACACTGCTGGTGGAGTTGTAAATTGGTCTGACCATTCTGGAGAGCAATTTGGAACTATATATTACCTGCCCTTTGACCCAGCCATAGCACTGCTGGGTTTGTACCCCAAAGAGATAATAAGAAAAAGACGTGCAAAAATATTCATAGCTGTGCTCTTTATAGTAGGAAAAATTGGAAAATGAGGAGGTGCCCATCAATTGGGGAATGACTGGATAAATTGCGGTATATGTTGGTGATGGAATACTATTGTGCTAAAAGGAATGATGAACTGGAGGAATTCCATGGGGACTGGAATGACCTCCAGGAATTGATGCAGAGCAAAAGGAGTAGAACCAGGAAAACATACACAGAGACTGATACACTGTGTATAATGGAATGTAATGGACTTCTCTACTAGCAACAATACAATGACCCCGGACAATTCAAAGGAACTTTTGAGAAAGAACACTATCCACATCCAGAGGAAGAACTTTAGAAAAAGAAATGCATTAGAAAAATATGTGATCGATCACATAGTACAATAGGGACATGATTGGGGTTTTGATGTTAAAAGATCAAGCTACTAAAGATGTGAATAACATGGAAGCAAGTTTTGTGCAATGATATAACCCAATGATATTGCTTGTCAGATTTGGGAGGGAGGAGGAAAGAGTAGGTAACATAAATCATGTAACCATGGAAAAATAATTTAAATAATTTTTTTTAAAAAGGGGCTACTTCAAGCCCACTTGAGAAACAATAGTAATGACATTAATAATCAAATAACTAATATTTATATAGTAGTTTAAAGTTTGCAAAGTGCTTTACCCTTAATCCTTACAATGATCAATACATGGATGTGTAAATACATCTTTAAGAAAATTATGAAAATAAAAATGCCAATTGATTGAAAAACTAAGATTTGGGGTGACATAGGGAGCTAGATGGCAAATTCAACTATTGCTTAAAGCAGCTATTTAAGGGGAAGAAATGAGGAAATATTCTCGATTTGGTTTCAAAAGTAGACACAATTCTGCACTACAGTCAACTCTGGTCTTTCTTGATAAGGTAAATGTGAAGTTGACTGTAAGACTATGCCAGTGAAATTTGTTCTTTAAATAGTCATATCTAACTCTAGTAGAAAAGAGGGGCCACTAAACTGTACATAAGAATCCCTGCAGGTCACATTTTGACTTAGATTGTCACACATTTTATATATTTATTTTTTTAACCTATACCTTCTATCTTAGAATTGACTATAAGGGCTAGCCCCAAACTACAGCCTGCAGGCCACATGTGGCCCCCTGAGGCCATGTATCTGGCCCCCACCACACTTCCAGAAGGGATACCTCTTTCATTGGGGGTCAATGAAAGGAGTGAGAGAGTGAGAGGAGCATTGTATGTGGTGGCGCCTCAAAGTGCAACATCACTCACATACAGTACTACTTCCAGTGACACAATCCTTTGCCTGATGCCTTAGAAGGAGGCTGCACAATGGAAGACATCAGCATGATGAGCGGAGATCTAGGGGAAGGGATTCCGCACTGTGTATACTGCTGCCCAGTTAGGGTTAGGGTTAGGGTTAGGTTTTTATAGTCCGGCTTTCCAATGGTCTAAGGAACAGTGCACTGGCCCCCTGTGTAAAAAGTTTGGTGACCCCTAGCCACTAGGCCCCTGTATTTAGCTGCTGTCCCCTAAAAGATGGCACCAAGCAGGAAAAGCCTTGAGTAACATCCTCTGTGATCAATTCTGTCCATCCTTAGGAAGCAATAAACACCCTGGAATCAGAGTCTGCCAATTATCTTTGCTTTTTGTACCTCTATTAATTATCTTCTCTGACATGTAAAAACTCGATACTGCCTTGACCAATCTCCAAGAGTTCCTACTCTCACATTAGCAATATCTTAATGATACGAACTATATTCAGTTATAGGTATCCCTTCTACATCGTGACTTTCCCTATCTCAATTTCTATATATTTCAGGTCAGCAGGGGAATTTGGAGGGAGTTTTTTGGAGCTGAAGATGGCACACAAAGGCCAGCAGATAATACAGAAGAGGTTTAGAAACTCAGAAATGCATAAAATATGTATAGTATTATATTTTACAATAAGTAATTGAAATTGTAAATGCCCTGTAAAAGAAGAAGAAGAATTTTAGACTTCTTCTCTGATACAGAGAGCCAAAAAATTTTGCACAGGCTTTTCAGATCTAACTACACTGTGATTTAGAAGAGATACCTATATATTGATGGGGGTGAGTAGTGATGGAACATGCGACATGGTGCTTTGAGATCTTGGGCTTTTTCCAGTTAACAAATATTACAAGTCAGAATGTAGATACCAATCCTGTGCTTTCTACACATAATATATATATATATATATATATATCACCTGTGCCTTCTTCCCAGCTGATAAGAATTTTCCTAACATTCCAAGCTTTTAAAGGAGGGTACCCAAGATATCTTGGTGGTTGACTGGTGATGTTAAACATGACATGAGAGGGAACATTATACATATGCACTGGGAATCTTTGCAATTAAGGGAACATCTTTATAATTAGGGGGAATTCCCCAGACCTTGAGCATGCAAAGAGATCCACAGATGTTAAGTGGCAGGTAGATGAATGACTGGATGCAAAGACCAGGTAATCAGGAGTTAAAACCACTGTTACAGCCATGGAAAGAGAGTCAGCTTACTAAGGAGATTAAGGGAGAGTCAAAGACAGAGACAGAGACAGAGACAGATACAGAGACACAAAGACAGATAGAGACAGAGACAGAGAAGGGGGAGGGGGAGGAGGAAATGCCTGAAAGACTGGGAGGGACTCCAAATGACACCAAGCACACAGAGATTGTGGCTAAGTCTACTGTTTTTGTTTTTGTTTTTTGACAAAGAGAAAAAGATTTTTTCTAGAAAATTTCACAGAAAATTGTTCATGAAAAAACTTTACCCAAAACATTTCTAAGGCATTTCTACAAACCAAAGCAAATGAGAAATGTTGACAATAACTTGGGGATTTATAGGAATCGGGGTAAAAGAGAGTCTGGGCCATTTGGTCATGACATTCCAGAAGCTTCTTTGGTCATCAAAATAATGAACAGCTTCAAGAACTATTATTAAGGAGGTTTTTCAGATGTCTTTATTTGGGTTCCAGCTAGACAATACTTTTTCAGCTGCTATTTTGAGATCCAGACCCTCCCATGGAATCCCAGGAAAACTTATATGTATATCTTTATAGCCATTTTTCCTCAGTGGATCTAATTTGTCTTTAGATTCCTTTATATATCCTCACACTCTTATTCTTCCTGTGCCCTGAAGTTCACCTTATGACATATAAACCCTTAAAACACATGTCTACCTGGCTTCCTCGCAGTTCATTTTCCTGGTTTTTACCTAGAATGATCCTGCAAAAGCCTGGGGAAGAATAATCTAGGAAAAAATAGTTTCCAAGAGTGGGAGAAAGGAATCCCCAGGCTCTCAATTAATCTAGAAACCTGAAAATCTTTAATGACTTTTTTTTTTCATCACTGCCTCTGGCTATTTCACCATTATTGCACCCAATAAAATGAGACTTCCTGCCATGGGCAGAGACTGAGTCTTCTTTCTTAGGATAGACTCATCACTCTGCAACCACAATATCAGAAGTAACCAATATCTCCCATGGTATTATTTTAAATGAGCCCAGGAAAAAAGAAACATTTCCTGCCCACTGGATAGTGAGGTTGTCAGAACAAAAGGAAGTGTCCTAGGGAATATTTGTTCTGTAGAAACAGGCTATGAGAGGTAGCCTGGTGTAGTGGATAAAGAGCTGGCTCCAGAACCAGAAAAACTGAGGCTCCAGTCCTGCCTCTTCTATATAAATGCCACATAATACTGGGCATATCACTGTAACCTCACAGTATCTCTGTAAAACTAAAAATTGCATAGTTTTACTATGCAAATATTCTTACAAGGAAAGTCCTATTCCAAGAAAATCAATAAATCCCAACAGACACCAGAAATGAGCCAAAGAACTGAAATTAGGAACAAAAATAGGATTCTGCAGACCCAAGGAATCTCAGTATGAATGTTTGGCTAGAGTCTGGTTTCAGAGGGATTGAAGCATTTAGACTCCCATATACATATCGGCATTGCTGAAATTTTATAAAGTATCCATGTGTTCTTTTTTTTTAAAGCATTTACTTTCTATTTTAGAAGCAATACTAAGTGTTAGTTCCAAGGCAGAATTGCTTTAAGGACTAGGCAATTGGAGCTTAATGACTTGCCCAAGGTCCCACAGATAGAAAGTGTTTGAGTCCAGATTTGAACTGTAAACCTCAAAATTCCTTAGACTTATAAATGTTGGAAATTTCACCATTGGGATATTTCATACTTGGAAAATTTCTTACTGATAGTCTATTGGAATGGGAACTCCATTGGCATGGGAGGTTCCTTCTCTTCCCTTCTTAAGATTACTTTAGGACAGAAACCCTTTGCTGAACAATGGAAAGGACTTTGACCTATGCTTAAGCATAGAACAGGAATTTCTTTGAGTCTTGATTGATTTAGAATTGATACAATGGAGATACTTGGAATAAATCTCCACCCTATTCAGTCCTAATAGGATTGAGTAAGGGCTGCAGCCTAGATCAAAATTTAATTATTCCAATCTCTACCATACTCAAGTTAACAGGATTTAGAAAGGGCTGTAGCAAAGGAGTATAGATTTAATCATTGGAAAATATGACCTTCAACAGACATGTGCAAAAAGCCAGAAACCTCTGGGCGGTCCTGGGTTAAGCGAGAGCCTCCATTGACAGGGAAATTGATGAAGAGTGATTGGTAGATGTGAGGACTGAGGGGAGGCAACTTGGATGGTGTCCTTAAAGATAGGAGGGTCTGGAGACGGAAGGGGGTTGAGTTTTTGGTCGGTGGTTCCTGGGCTCTGAGGAAGCTTGCTCTGAAGGAAGCTGAAAGTGGGGGCCTCTGAGACTGTTTCTCCATTTTGGACACGTGAGTGAAAGGGACTGATCTCTTTTCTTTGCCCCAGCTATCTAAGGGCTTGGGCCTTTTGGCCCAGCCTAAACAGAGGGGGTATTTAAGCCCTATTCCCTTCTCTCCCCTTTCTCTCTCTCTATATATCTCTAATTCCTTTCTTGCTCCTATTGTAATTAAACTCCAAAAAGGCTGACGGCTGACTTGAGTTTTTCATTTAGGAATTACATAGCTGATTCCTTGGCGACCTTAAATTAATATATATCAGTCTTTTAAAGTGATTCCCTTGTAACATTGTGGCTGACCACACGGGAGTCTAAAGAATCCTCTCAATAAAACTTTTTCCTTGCCTTTTTACTATACTGTTTCACCACTTAGTCCTTTTTAAAAAAAAAAAAAAACTTGGCTTAAAGACACAGCTGCTAGAACACGTGAGTATAAAAAACTTTTTCTCTTTTCTCCTTAAGTTAAATTGGAATCAGCAGTTTTTTCTTTTTCTTCCCTTTAATCTTAAGGGACAGCTGGGTAGCTCAGCGGATTGAGAGCCAGCCCTAGAGGCAGAAGGTCCTGGGTTCAAATCGGACCTCAGATACTTCCCAGCTGTGTGACTCTGATAGACAGAAAACAGCTGTTTTTAAATCTCAGCAACAGGACTCTAAAGTCCTGGCTGGAAGAACTGTTTCTAAATATCCTTTCCCTTAAGGAACAACTTCCTGGATTAAAAAAAAAAAAAAACCCTGTGGAAAGTTTGTTGCTTTGCCCTGCTCCCCACGTGTTTTGTGAAATTACAAAATATACATATAAAAATGAGTACTACATTCTTTGACAATTATATGGCAGCTGAAGAAGTAGGGGCATTGAGGAATGAAGGATACCTCCAAATTTTTATATTAATAGGTACTGTCATTTTTGTACTCCTCAATACTATATTTAGAGATGAAAAAATAAAAAATATTGAGGATAAAATAAAACAAAATGAGGATAAAATAAAACAAAATGAGGATAAAATAAAACAAAATGAGGATAAAATAAAACAAAATGAGGATAAAATAGAAAATATTGAGGATAAAATAGAAAAAATTGAGGATACAATAGAAAAAATTGAGGATACAATAGAAAAAATTGAGGATAAAATAGGAAATATTGAGAATAAAATAGAAAAACTTGAGGATAAAATAGGAAATATTGAGAATAAAATAGGAAATATTGAGGATAAAATGAGAGATATGGAAGATAAAATAGGAAAAATTGAGGATAAAATGCAAGCCCAATTAGAAGATCTAAAATGTTTCTTACAGGATCAATGGGCAAACACCCACTCTACCAGAAACAGACCTGTTTCTGAACCTTTGAATGAGGAAATTTCCTTCCCTGAAATAGAGATGGAAAACACCTTCCCTATAGCCCAGTTAACAGACTGCTTCTCTCGTGCAGTGCAAATCTTGTCTGAATTTAATCCCCAAAACCCTTCCCCTGCAATCCCAGCTTCTCATGTTCCTTCTCCTACAGAAAACCAAATTCCAATGCAAGGGAGATCTTGTCCTCCTAGAGAAACCTGTCCTTGTCAAACTGACCCACAGGTGCAAAATTCAACTAGAGGCCTGTTTCCTCTAAGAGAAGTACCTGAAATAGGACGAAATGGGGATGTGGTGACTTTAAGACATAGGATACCGTTTACTCCCCAAGAAATAAATGAATTTACACGAAATATCCCCACATATGAACAAGATCCTTTTCTAGTAACAAAAAAGATGGGAGACATATTTTTTCAATATAATCCGTCTTACAAGGACGTTGAGAGCTTACTACAGGCTTTTTTAAGTGAACGTGAAAAAAATAAAATAATTGCTCATGTCAACAAAACCCGGGGGCGTAATGCAGCACATTGGCCATCTCAGGATCCCGAATGGGACTATAATAATCCTGAGGACTATCTACAACTATACCGTTGTAGAGAGGCCATCCTCACGGCCATGAAGGAATGTGCGGACAGTACAGATAAGTGGATGGAACTGGAAAAAATTAAGCAAAAGGAAAACGAAACACCCTCCAGATTTATGGACAGAATTATCGAGTTTGGGGACAGATACTTAGATTGGGACTTAAATAAAGAGAATAGTTTAAGACAAGTTAGAAGAATCTTTGTAAATAATTCATGCAAAGTAATTAAAAATTATTTTAAAACACAATGCCCAAGATGGTCAGATATGGACCTTGAAGAATTGCGAAAAACAGCTATATATGTTTTTAAGGGAAACGAAGAAAAGGAGAAAGAGAATAATGATGACATGGAGGAAATGAAGAAAAAAATGAGATGTGTAATAGATAGGATAACTAAATTAGAAAGTGGGCATGATAATGAACCAACGACAATTGCCCCTCTCCAGAAATCCAATTATCAATCCATTACTTGCCACTTCTGTGAGAAGAAGGGCCACAAAATGATGGAATGTAGAACCTTTCTTAAGATGTTTGGAAGGAATACACAGTTTAATAATGGTTTTAGAAATAATAACTATAGAAATTATGATAATGGTTATAGAAACCAAAATTCTAGAAATTATAATAATGACTATGGAAATAACTATAATGAATATAGAAATAAGAACTTTAGAAACCAGAATTATAGAAATAGGAATTGGGAATTTAATGACAATGCTCAAATTGAAGAAAATTTTAATGATAATACTCAACAATATATGAGAAATGGCGCTCGTCCAAAAATTACTCGAGGTACTAATGACCCTCAGAGAGGTGCCCTTCAGGGGGGTGCCCAAGGAATATCCCAAACACAATGATGGTGCCCGGGGGGGGCTGGGGCACAGGAATCAGAGGATACAACCTTTGATTTCCCAGACCCTGATGTCCTACTACCCGTTGTCCCTATCCACTGCCCTCCCCATACTAATGAACCCCATGTTACCTTAAAAGTGGGTAACACCTATTATGATTGTCTATTAGACACCGGAGCTTCCTGGTCTGTATTAAAGAGAACACCTGATTTACAATGTTATTCTATTGGCTCAGAGAATGTAATGGGAGTATCAGGAATAACCCAAAGAGTTAAAAGACTTCCTCCTAGAATGGTGTCTGTAGGACCCCTAGAGGTACAACACTCCTTCCTTTTGATGCCTGACTCCCCTTTAAATTTGCTGGGGAGGGACCTTCTATGCAAACTCAGAGCCACAATAACCTGCTCCCCAGATGGCTCATTATCATTAGAAGTACCAGAGGAATCTTTAAATTTACTCCCTGTACTTCTCTCTGAAAACCAGGAGGCAAAAGAACCTTCCATTTTTGAAATACCTAAAGATATACCGGAGTCTCTTTGGGCCACATCTTCTTCTGATGTAGGCTTACTTAAATCTGCTGTTCCTGTGCAGATAAAAACTAAATCTAGCCCACCTCCTTCTATCCCTCAGTATCCCCTCTCAAAGGAGGCAATTGAGGGTATTACACCAGTTATTAACTCATTAATAGAACAGGGAATAATAATCCCTTGCAAATCTGAATACAACACGCCCATCCTGCCAATTAAAAAACCAAAAAAAGGACCCGATGGCAAGCACATCTATAGATTCGTACAGGATCTAAGGGCAGTGAATAATCATGTTATAAAGAGACACTCCGTAGTTTCTAACATACATACTATTATTTCATCTATTCCTAGCACAGCTACATACTTTACAGTAGTAGACTTGTGTTCAGCTTTCTTTTCCATACCAATACATGAAAACTCCAGGCATATTTTTGCTTTCACCTGGAAGGGCTCACAATATACCTGGTGTCGGCTGCCACAGGGTTATGTCGAAAGTCCGAGCTTATTTGAGCAAATTTTGAGCCAAGACACAGACAATATAACATTTAAAAATAGCAAATTAATCAAATATGTAGATGATCTACTCTTGGCTTCAACAGATGCAGAAACATGTCAAGAAGATAGCAAACACCTTCTTTTGGAATTGCACAAAAGAGGACATAAAATCTCTAAGGATAAAGTTCAATGGTGTCTCCAAAAAGTAGAATATTTGGGATTCATCTTGACTGCGGGTGCTCGTTATATTTCTCCAAAACGAATTGAGAACATTCAAAAATTGAGTGCTCCTACCACTAAGAAACAGCTGAGAGCAATTTTAGGAGCAACAGGGTTTTGTAGACAATGGATTCCTTGCTATGGGGAAATCACTAAACCCCTTATAGCATTAACAAAGGATTCAGTTCCTGAACCCCTCAAATTAGAGCCTGAACACTTGTCAGCTCTAACAGATCTGAAAAAGGCTATCATGTCTGCCCCTGCTCTAGGCATCCCAGATTACAACAAGCCATTTACTTTATATGTGCATGAGCGAAGAGGAGTAGCCTCTGGTGTGTTAACTCAGACTTTGGGACCTTCTCAGCGCCCAATTGCTTATTATTCTGCCCAACTAGACCCAGTAGCAGCAGGAGCACCACCATGCCTTAGAGGAGTAGCTGCTACAGCCTTACTAGTAACAAAAACCGTTGATTTAGTATTGGGATGTCCATTAACAATAATGTGCCCACATGAGATTGAAGCATTATTGGTAAAACATAGAACACAGGCATTCTCGGATCAGAGAATTACAAGGTATGAAATAACCTTATTAAATAGTGAAAATATTACCTTGAAACGCTGTTCAACTCTTAACCCTGCCACCTTGCTTCCAGATTTACCCACTTCAGGAGAACCACTACATAACTGTGAAACATTAGTGTCCATGGCAGAAAAGCCTCGAGATAATCTCTTGGACACTCCCTTAGACAATGCAGATCTGATTTTATTTACCGATGGTTCCTCTTTTATGAGGGATGGCATACGTTACACTGGAGCTGCCGTAGTCTCAGAATTTGCCACTGAATGGTCAGCTTCACTACCTTCTAACATTAGCGCTCAAGGAGCAGAACTCATAGCTCTAAAACAAGCTTGTATAATTGCCAAGGATAAAAAGGCAACAATTTATACAGATTCTAGATATGCTTTCGGCATTTGTCACTCAGTCGGGATGCTATGGCTCCAAAGAGGATTTTTAACCTCAGCTGGAAAATCCATAGCTAATGCAGAAATTATTAATGAAGTTCTTTCTGCTCTCAAACTGCCTAAAGCCCTAGCTGTAGTTCATTGCTCTGCCCATACAGGTGGCTCTGACCCTGTCTCTAGAGGAAATGACCGAGCAGATGCCGCTGCAAAACTAGCAGCCATAGAAGGACCTGGATTAATTTTAACATTAACAACCACTGATAATTTAAATTTATCACTCTCCTATAATGAAAAGGAAGTGGAAAAATGGAAACAAAAATTTAAAGCAAAACAAATTAATGGAGTATGGGTGTCATCTGAAGGAAAACCCCTGCTCCCTAGAAGTTTCTATAACCAAATTTGCCAATCTATTCATAAAAATGGTCATTTTGGCACCCAGGGCATTGTGGACTCTGTCAAGAGAGTATGGATAGCCCCTGGTATAACTACTGTAGCCTCTAAAGTATGTTCAGCCTGCCCTATTTGCCAGGCATATAACCAACATGCATATCGTGGAAAAGCCTTTGGGGGACGTCCTCTGGCTTACACACCTTTTGAACATCTACAGATAGATTTCATAACAATGCCAAAGGCTGGACGTTATAAATTTTGTCTAGTAATTGTAGATCAACTAACCAGATGGCCGGAAGCATTTCCTACAACCCGAGCCACAGCAGATTTTGTTGCAAAGATACTTTTAAAAGAAATTATCCCTCGTTTTGGCCTACCAGCACGTATTGACTCCGATAGAGGGAGTCATTTTACCGATTCTGTCTTAAATCAAATATATTCTTGCTTGGGGATAACTCCAAAATTCCATGTTCCATATCACCCCCAGAGCTCAGGCCAAGTGGAGAGGATGAATAAAGAACTTAAGACTATGATTGGCAAATTATGCACTGAGACCCATTTAAAATGGCCTGAAATTCTCCCTCTGGCCCTATTTTATCTTAGAAGCAGGCCTAGAGGAGACTTACATATTTCACCATTTGAGATGCTTTTTGGACATCCGCCTATACAGGCTAAGCCTTTCTCCCCGGCTTATACATCGCTATTAGGGGGAGATATTACTATTGCTTCCTATATACAGGAGTTACAGCACAAACTACGTGAACTTCATGAATCCGGAGCTGCAGTACAAGCTGGACCATTAGACTTTTCTCTGCATGACCTGAACCCAGGAGATAAAGTTTATATCAAGAATTTCAAGCGAACTGGAGCAACTGAACCTTCCTGGGAAGGACCATTCCAAATATTATTAACTACTCCAACATCTATAAAGATTGGAGAAAGAGACTCTTGGATTCACTGCTCACATGTGAAGAAAGCATCTTCTGCTGAGACTGATTGACTCTATCCTATCATATGAATTGTGACTCTATCTTATCATATGAATTGGAGATAATAATCCATAGACAAATGGATGTTTTTTTTTCAAGAATATATTGAATTACTGATTTTTTTCCTTATTTTTTCTTATTTCTTTTTATTTTTTGATCAGAATATTTGATTTTTTTTCTCATTTTTTTGTACTGAAGGTACACATAATTAATATTAATATTATTTTTTTCCCTGCAGTAATACAAGTTAATATATATACTCTTGCTATAATATCAATATATGCCTAAAAGCTTTAAACTATGGGAACCTGCCATTTATTGATAAAATATTATAGGACTGTGATTAATGTTTGTGTCTGATTCCAGGAAAAGGGATAAAAACAAGGAGCACAGACTAAACCTGAATAGTGCCAATAGAGCACACATGAAATATTAAAGTGAGACTCAAGGTTGCGACGCTTAACTTATGTTTAAGTCGTAGGACTTCCTTGTATCTACACTCCTTTCGAAGTACTCAAACAAGTACAAAGCTTGACTATCATGCTGGCTCCCTATATCTCTGAAGGAAAAAAAATCAGACAAGGGAATGACATTTCCCCATCAAAATAGAATTCTAATTCTTTTCTTCTTATATTATGGCAACTTCCTGTAGTCTTGGCTACAAATGGCTAAGTGAAATATTACTGCATTCTGTCCTACATACTTGTGGGATAGAAATTACTTTAAACTGGACCTATACAAGGTCTATTTTGAGTTTTTCTCATGTTTTTGATTATTTTTTCTATTCTTTTGATAATTGACACATACAACCCCATAACTGAACATTGCATTCTGAGCTAAACTTGATATTTTTTTTTTAATACTTACTTCAGGGGGGATTGTATTTTAATTTAAAATCTAAGAATTTTTGAATTTTTTTTGTTTGAGATTTTATTTTTATAAAAATCCAAGACTTTTGTTTAAGATTTTACTTTTATAAAAAATTCAAAGATTTTGATTTTGTTCAAGAAAAGATCTTCAAGAAAGAAGCTTGAAACTTTTATATCCAGAGAATGAACTGTTGCAGAAAGATGCCAAAAACCTACACTTCATCAAGAAGATCAAGAATGAACTTTGGATGTGATTGATTGGACTGAACTTTTGATTGAACATTTATTGTAACATTTATGCCAAAAGGGACTGCCCCTAATTTGGCTTTCTGTCAATGCGCCTAGCAAACATTGGTTTTGCTTTCTTTTCTTTTCTATTTCCTCTCTCACTATTCAAATTTCTCTTAGAAAATTGAATATTGTGTATATCTTTAGTTAGAAGTGAATTTAGAACTACAAAATGATTATGTTAAATGATCAATGGGGAGACTAGTCTCCCAATGATCATCAGGGGGGATTGTAAACCTCAAAATTCCTTAGACTTATAAATGTTGGAAATTTCACCATTGGGATATTTCATACTTGGAAAATTTCTTACTGATAGTCTATTGGAATGGGAACTCCATTGGCATGGGAGGTTCCTTCTCTTCCCTTCTTAAGATTACTTTAGGACAGAAACCCTTTGCTGAACAATGGAAAGGACTTTGACCTATGCTTAAGCATAGAACAGGAATTTCTTTGAGTCTTGATTGATTTAGAATTGATACAATGGAGATACTTGGAATAAATCTCCACCCTATTCAGTCCTAATAGGATTGAGTAAGGGCTGCAGCCTAGATCAAAATTTAATTATTCCAATCTCTACCATACTCAAGTTAACAGGATTTAGAAAGGGCTGTAGCAAAGGAGTATAGATTTAATCATTGGAAAATATGACCTTCAACAGACATGTGCAAAAAGCCAGAAACCTCTGGGTGGTCCTGGGTTAAGCGAGAGCCTCCATTGACAGGGAAATTGATGAAGAGTGATTGGTAGATGTGAGGACTGAGGGGAGGCAACTTGGATGGTGTCCTTAAAGATAGGAGGGTCTGGAGACGGAAGGGGGTTGAGTTTTTGGTCGGTGGTTCCTGGGCTCTGAGGAAGCTTGCTCTGAAGGAAGCTGAAAGTGGGGGCCTCTGAGACTGTTTCTCCATTTTGGACACGTGAGTGAAAGGGACTGATCTCTTTTCTTTGCCCCAGCTATCTAAGGGCTTGGGCCTTTTGGCCCAGCCTAAACAGAGGGGGTATTTAAGCCCTATTCCCTTCTCTCCCCTTTCTCTCTCTCTATATATCTCTAATTCCTTTCTTGCTCCTATTGTAATTAAACTCCAAAAAGGCTGACGGCTGACTTGAGTTTTTCATTTAGGAATTACATAGCTGATTCCTTGGCGACCTTAAATTAATATATATCAGTCTTTTAAAGTGATTCCCTTGTAACAGAACCCAGAACCCACCCCCCATCTCCAGGTCTGATTTTACATACACTGAGCCACATAGGTTCCCCCATATGTTCTACTAGAGTACCCAGAAATTCATGATTTCAGAGTTCAATTGATAATTTATTATTATTGGATTTGGTTTCACAAACTATAATAAATATCAAATAAATATTTTATTAAGTTAGGCCTACCTGTAGGGAGTTTACATTCTATCTTGGACTAGAGAACCAATCACCTACTCAAAAGAATCTTGAAAACAGCATTATTATAGCAAAGGCTACTTTCTTTCATCCTTGCAACAATGGTTACCAGTGAACCAGTGTTACGAACAGCAAACAAATACAAAGAGCGGGAGCACTCTTTATCCTAGTTCCTAATGTGAATCAGTTCCTCCCCTTATTGGAAACTGGCCCATTACTAGAGATTATAATCTAGTCACCAGAGCTAGCTGACCAGAATGCAGAATTTACAGCGCTTCCTTACCCCAATCATTCACATGAGTTTTAACCAATCAAAACAAAAGCAACTTCACCAGTTAACCTCTTAAAGTCATAACCTACCACATGTTCCTCACCATGTCCTACTGATGTGGAAATGGGGCTTAAACTAAGAACATGAAACTTAACTCAATTTTTTACTCCATTATACAGGCTTATGAGAGGAGTCTGCCATCTTGTTCTTCACAATGGGGAATAACATATACATTGAATATTAAATACTAGAAAGACTGTATGGTATGTTTTTTATAGTCTGTCTTCCTCCCACCCACCACCAATTCATGCCCCCAAAGGACAGAGCTAGGAAAATGGGGGAAGGGGGGAAGGGGATTGTAAAAAGATAAATTTAGGTTTGATGCCAGGACAAAATTCTTAAATTTAGCTGTCCAAAAATGGAATGGGTAGTGTCAAAAAATGGTGGGTTCTCCTTTGCTGGAAATCTTTATGTGAAAACAAAATGATTGATTATTTATTGACAATATATAATCATGAAAGGGTTGGACTCAAAGGACTAAACTCCCTGTCAATTCTAAGAGAAAAAGAGGAGTGGGGGGTGAATAGGAAGGTTACAAATTTAGGATTGCTTGGCATTCAACCAATGCAAATCATCAGCTATTCTGAATTTATAGTATTAGAGAATTGCCTGGAGCACTAGAAGTTAAATTTGCTTGTCCTAGGGGCACAGAACTAGTATAGTCAACATCAAGAATTTGAAGTCTGACCTTCCTAACTTCTCTTTATTAATGCTGTTGTTTTTATTAGCCATAACTTTCTGTCTCCCTGATTTAAGGTGGTTGTAATTTCCTTTCTGTTATCTTGAACTAAGCCAACATTGATTAAACAAACACCAAACCACATTTCTGAAAAGTGAAGAAATTCTACTCTGGACCATTAGTATTTGGCAAGTCTGTTGAGCTAGTTGTCTTGTGAAAACATTTAAGATTGTCATAACATTTCTTGGAAGATTCTGTCCAAATGCATGATGTCCCAGAGGGTGTTAACTAAAACACAATATGTATTAATTTTGCCAACAAACAAAAACAGTCTCTGCTGGACGAAATGGAGTTAGTTGGCTTTTTAACTCACCTCTCTTGCATGAGGAGTGGGCCAAAGTCATCATCCAAAGGAATACAGCAATCATTCTCTTCTGTTCCACTGGGAGAGGATTCCTGGGGCTCCCCATGAACAGCTGCTATCCTGTGGAACTTCTTCAGCAACCTTAGCTCATTGAAGTTGTCAGTAATTGATTCAGCTCCCATATGTCCATGTACATTTGTATGAACCAGAGCCGATGTTTGATTTAACTCCATCTCTAGCTCTCTGGAAATGACTCCGCCATCTTTGTTCTCCACGTACATATTTCCAAAACAGCTCCTATCAACTAAAAATGGATCAAAAATATGAATATATATCCAACTGTCAATATCATAGTACAGAATTCTATCTTCCAAGTGCCATGCCAGACATCAGATGGCCCAATTATTAGGTCCTTTGATTATTTTAGTAATGTAATTCTTTTGAAAAAAGTATTTATTATTAAACTGCACTCTGAAACAAAGAATGTTAGCATGAGGTTAAGGTATATTAAGATTCAGACTCGAAATTCTTCACAGGTTTATCTTCAAGTCACCACAAAAATCCATTGCCCAGTAACCACATAGCAGCATAGACCCTTAGAGATGAGGAGTTCTGGGAAGAACAATGCTTGCCCTAAGTGAAAAAAGAGTCTATGTGAGAAGGGTCAGTATGTGCCACTAGTTAGAAAGCAGGCTGAATCAAGACGTAGGAATCCATTCATGAACTTTTCTTGTTATTTCTCTAATTTATAGGTACATTTTATAGGTTTGTAATAATGACACGAAAAAGAAACAACAAAGGGGAGCAACTCAGAATATCCCAGTAAAAGAAGAATCCATGATCCATTTTAAGTTTTCCTATTATTTAACTAAAATATATTCCCACTACTAAGTCATGAAGTAAAATATGCTAGCTCATTTGAATTTCCAAAGACTGTAAACATTTTGTCAAAGGTAGTAAAGCAGGCTATCTCACTGGGAAGAATAAACAAGGATGTTAAAATAATAACACGTTAACAATCTATTTATAATCAATAATAATTATTAAACAAGCTCCCTGAAAACAGCATAACATACATTATACCTTTGTTGAAAGTTGCTTGTGGCTCAATTCTATACTCACAGCTTGTTTACTTGCAGAAAATATTTAAAATTGACCCAAGTAAAGTGAGAATGCTAGAGTAATATCCTGATTAAAAAAAAAACAATTCTCAAACCCTACCATCAACATTATAGTGTCAAGAACATTATTCACTTCAAATGTGGCATTTTCAGGGACAGTGTAAACCTTTTATGGTTCTTCCTTGCTTTAAACTTATTATCCTCTCTTATAAGCAGAACTAATTGGCTTCAAATGAAAGAAGGAATTGAAGTTGTATCTTATTAACCATTTGATACATTTGGATGACACAAAGCTATATGGATTCACCAAAGAGGAAAAAAATTAATAATTCTTCCTATGGAATCTTTCTCCAGCAACATCAAAATGTCATTTGTTCTTAAGTGGAACATTTTCCATTTATATAAAGGAAAGATAAAGACCAAGTGGTTCAAACTTGAATCCAGAGGTCACATTGAACCAATGAATGACAGTGTTACCTACAAATACCAGGAAAAAAAACACTGAACATAAAAACATCAAGGAGAAAGTTATAGCTATATATATCAAGAAACCTATTTCATTCTGAAGTTAAAATCAATGAGAAATACATATTTTAAACAGCTAGTTCCTAGGCAATACCAGTTTTAATGAATAGTTTTATAACTATAAAATGAATGATAACAGATTTGAAAAATATCCCAATACCATATTCTATTAATAAAATAAATCCTCTCACCTTAAAGCAACTGAAAAAATAATACATCTATATCAAAAAGGAGTAAAAAAATTGAAAAGCAAATGACACAGGTAAAAACTTACAAAGATATTTTTTGGAATAACAAGACATTTCTTCACCAAGCTATAGTAAAAACTGATAACAGGTACATATGACACTGAATTTGTTGAATGTTACTGAAAGTGTCTTACTTCTGGATGGAGACAATGAAATGACTATAATCTAGTGTGAAACTAAACAAAAATATGTTGATGAAGCATTGAACACATAGTGAAATCATGTGGTTTTGTTTGTGAAAAGGGAGGGTTTATAAGAGCAATTCTGAGCCAAGTTATTAAATATCAAGAAGTAAAGGATTATCCTTGAGAAGCTCTAGCTCAGTAATCAAAATAGATGAAACAAGGAAAGAGTAGAGACAATAGTGGACACATCACTGAAGGCTGTAAAGTTGAGCACTTACCAAAAATAACTATTATGTTATAATATATAACACAGTAGCTAGTATTACAAAACAGAAATTCATTATTTTTAATGGAGTGACAGACACCAAATTCTCATGATAAAGATTCAGACCTTAAGATATCCAATAAACTGTAGAAGAACCAGACAATTATCACATACCAAATTGATGCCCATGATTTTCAGGACTTAACATCAATTCATAGAAACATATGAATAGTATTTTAATAGATGGTAATTTTTAAGAGATGACAACATCCCAAACATAATGCATTGCCTGGAGAAGCTCAAAATATCTATAAAAAATCATTTTTATTCACTGATTTAATTTGTCCTCTAGATTCAAACTCAAAGCCTTATGGTCAGTATTTTTTCCATGGTGCATATTCCAAATTTTACACTTCTCAAGGGATATATAAGGACTTGATAAGGGATTGTCCTGATGAAGAAAGGAAGAGTCATGGATCTTGAGTGTGAGCTGCATATCAACAGCACTCTAGTAAATGGATCAGCCAAAGGAGATAGATTTTGAGATTCCTCTGAATGTTTGCAAAAAGCCAGCTTAGTGAAATGGAAAGTGGTAGGGACTGGACAAGTTGGAAGAAGGCTAGTTGTTTGTAGGTTGAACCAATGAAGGTTCAATTAATTGACTGAGACAATTAATGAATTTATCTGAGGGGAACAGAAGAAAAAATAGAAGGAAAAAAGAGAATTGAGGTGACCCAAGGAGTCTAGGCAGAGAGTTGGCAGCAAGTGATATTTTGACCTTAATTCATAGCTCAACAAAAAGCCATCATAAAACTTTATAAAGAATAATTACATAATCAATGCAAAAATGGAGACTACATTGGTCTGACCATGTCACTCCTCAACTGAATAAACTCTAGTAGCTTACTATTACCTCCAGGATCAATTGGAAAGTTTTCTATTTGGATTTAAAATTCCCTTATAACATGGTTCCTTTCTACCCTTCTTATATTTTACTCCCTCCCTTATAGTCTACAATGTAGATTTACTGACCTTCATGCTGTTCCTTCACCATGACACTTCATCTCCTGATTCCATGCCTTTTTACAAGATGTTCTCCAAACCCAGAATGCTCTCCTTCCTCATTTTCATCTTCTGGCTTCCTTCAAGATTCAACTGCAATCCAGCTTTTTGTAGGAAACTTTTCTTAGTTTTCCCACAACCACCAACACCATTAGTGACTTCTCTCTGAGATTGTGCTGTATCTTGTATGTACAATTTGTGTGTGTGTGTGTGTGTGTGTGTTGTGATCCTTATTAGAATTTTAGCTTCCCAAATCTGGCCTCAACCAATTCCTAGCTATATGACCCTGGGCAAGTAATTTAACCCCCCACTGCCTAGCCCTTACCACTCTTCTGCTTTGGAACTGATTGGCAGTATTGATTCTACATAAGGGCTTTAAAAAAAAAGAATTTTAGCTTCCTGAAAGCAGAGACTTTGTATTTTCCTTCCTTTGTATCCCCAGCACTTAGCCAATTACCTAACAAATGCTTAATAAATGCTTGTTGTTGACTAATTGACTGGTAATAAATATATGAAGTGAAGAAGAATGGTGCTGAAGTTATCACTCACTCAAAAACCTGCTGTGGCTTCCATTACCCAGTGAATTATAACCATATTCCTCCCCTAATATTCAAGGGCTTCTATCATCTGGCCATGACCACCCATCTAACATTATCTCCCATCATTCCCCAAAAATATATTTTTCCAAGTATATTGAAGCATTACCAGGCCTTGAGAATGACATTCCTATTCCTACTTCTAAGGCTTTGCTTATGCCATTGTAAACTCTATAAGCCCTACCAATTCATCAAGACCCATTTCAAGTTTCATGTTCACATTCCTGAAGAACCCAGTCAATAAATATCATGTCTTTTCTTGATTGTTCAGACTTACATATTAGAGTTTTAATATTTAATTTTACTTAATTACTTCATATCTTGTTCAGTCTCTATCTTTTGTTCTATTTGACTTATGGGTATAATTTCCATAAAAAAAAACATTATAGCAGACTGGATAGAGCCTGGAATGAGGAGGACCTGGATTCAAGTCTGCCTTCAGTCACTCCCTAGTCTTGTGACCCTTGGCAAGTCACTTAACTTCATTTGCCTAGCCCTTGCCCTTCTGTGTTAGAGTTGTTGTTGAAGAAAGAGAGAAATAAAGGGGGGAAAGAGGAGAGGAGAGGAGAGAAGAGGAGAGGAGACGAGAGGAGACGAGAGGAGACGAGAGGAGAGGAGACGAGAGGAAGACAAGACTATAAATTCATTGCAGGCAAGGATCCTATATTTCTCTTATAGATAGCTATAATAAAATTAAGAAAAAATAAAGAAAACGATGAGCATTTAAATAATATTTTAATGGTCTCAAAGTGATTTGTAAATATTATATCATTCTCTCTTTATAACATCCATGGGAAATTGATGCTATTATCATGCCCACTTGATAGATGAGGAAACTGAGTAAGGCAGAGATTGTGACTTGACCAAGATTCCTAGAGCTAATACCTTTATGAAGTGGGATTTGAAATCAGGTATTCCTTACTCCAGATCCAGTATTCTATCTATTGTACAACCTGGCTGCCTACATAATATTGGACAAAGTAAGCACATAATAGTTGCTCAGTTAATATTTGATTGACAGCTTAATGGAGAATACAGAGGAAAAGTTGTAGTGCAGAAAGTAAGTTATCAAATTGATTGTCTTGGTAGTAAAAATGATGAGAAAAGGCTAGATTCTGCAGACTTAAAGGGGTAGAATAAAAAAGAATTTGAAAATAGGTTCTATTTCTGAAGTTACTGGGTGAATCCTGAGGTTTCTGGCTTGGGGCTAGAAAAGAGAATTACCCAAGAATATTACTCAGTATGAAGATGAAGACAGAAAGGAGGAACAGAGGAAGGAAAATATGAAGGAAATTAACTCTTTTTTTCATTTTTCATTTTTATTTAATAATTAATTTAGAATTTTTTTACATGGTTACATGATTCATGTTTTCCCTCCCCACCCTCCCAGAGCCGACAAGCAATTCCACTGGGTTTTACATGTATCATTGTTCAAAACCTAAGGAAATTAACTCTTGAAGGAAAAGAACATAGAATAGACTATAAGGGCAAGATTTAAAAGTTAAGAAGATGTGGGAGAGGAGGCTATTTGGGAAGATGCTCCTGTAAAGAAAAGCAGAACTAAAGAAGAAAATAGGGAAGGAGGTATGGAAGAATGGTAGAGGTGTTGTAGATGAAAAAAATTTACAGATAGGAAAACTGAGAATAAAAATGTCAATTAGAATGTCCAGGGATACAATTAGTATCTGAGGCAGAAACTCCAGGTACTGTACCACCTAATGGTCTCAATCCCTTTGAGTATGTTACCTGAACTCTCCAGGCTTTCATTTCCTCATTTGTAAAATGAAAGGAGTAAATTCAGTGGCTTCTAAGATTTTTTTATAGCCCTAAATCTATGACCCTCTAATCCTAAAAATGACCCAAGAGACCTCCATTGAGGGAAATGGAAACATTGGATATTCAGACACTTAGTCCAAGTCTTCTCTTCTTCACAATTTTGGATGGCCTTCTAGAGCACAGATTTCAAGGAATGTTTGTGGGTTGGTATGTATTCCTTTTCCCAACAAGATATTTCCTATCCTACTACTTTATGTCCAAAGTACTTAACTTGTTTATCAATTATGGTACAAATGCTCTCAAGGGCTACCAGAGATACCCATAGGGTGGGGAGTGAGGAGGCAGGGTGGTAGCTAGGTGGCTCAGTGGATTGAGAGCCAGATCTAGAGACGGGAGATCCTGGGTTCAAATCTAGATTCAGATACTTCCTAGTTGTGTGACCCTGGGCAAGTCACTTACCCCCCACCCCTGCCCTACCCCACACACACACAACCCATTACCTCACCTTTATCATCCTCCTGACTTGGAACAATACGCAGAATTGATTCCAGAACAGAAGGCAAGTGGTTTTATTTTGTTTTTTTTAAAGAAAAAAAGTCATAAACAAAAGCTTTACCCATAAAATGTGTTGCAATGGAGTGTAAAATTATTGTTATATCTAAACCCCTTTATTGTAGCTTCTAGCACCAACAGCTATGGTATTCAGATAGACAGAGGAGCAAAAAGATGAGTCACAAATTTCTTGTATCATCACAAAGAATATCCAAAAATCACAGTAAACCAAGATTTTCACCGAAGAAACAAAATGGAAACTATAACAACTTCCAACATTATTCTAGATGCCTTTTCTCTCCTGCTTTCCTTCAACTCTCTCTTCTTGGGTCTCAAAGCTTCTCTGAAATGGAGAACAAGAAGCTCATACTGCACCCTAGTGGGAAGCCTCTCCCAAAATGCATGGAGAGGTTCATAGATTGTTGAGACCTTGCAGGGAGATTATCTGTCTCCATCCTCTTATTTAAAGTTAAGAAAACTAAAGCCAAGAGTTGAGAAGTGACTTGCCTGAGGTCATGTAGGTTAGTGAAAGAATTTCAGTGTCCTGCCAAACTGTTCATTATCTAAACATATGAGAGCACCTGATCACTGAAACAAGCCAAATGGTGGTTGATTCGTCCCATTCTGTCAGACATAGCAAATGAATGTTAGTTACAATAAAGGATGGAAATGCTTTTTATCTCCAGCAGAGGGGGAGAGAGGGAGAGAGAGAGAGAGAGAGAGAGAGAGAGAGAGAGAGAGAGAGAGAGAGAGAGAGAGAGAGAGAGAGAGAGAGAGAGAGAGAGAGAGAGAGAGAGAGGGAGGGAGGGAGGGAGGGAGGGAGGGAAAGGGAGGGAGAGGGAGAGAGAGGGAGAGGGGGGGGAGAGAGACAGAGAGAGGGGGGAGAGAGGGGGAGAGGGGAGGGAGAGAGAGACAGAGAGAGGGGGGAGAGAGGGGGAGAGAGAGACAGAGAGAAAGAGAGAAAGAGAGGGGGGAGAGAGAGAGGGGAGAGAGAGACAGAGAGAGGGGGGAGAGAGAGGGGAGAGAGAGAGGGGGGAGAAAGAGTGAGAGAGGGGGGGAGAGAGACAGAGACAGAGAGAGAGGAAGAGAGGGAGGGGGAGAGGGAGAGGGAGAGGGGGAGAGAGACAGAAACAGAGAGAGAGACAGAGAGGGGGCGAGGGGAGGGAGAGAGAGGGAGAGGGGGGAGAGGGGGAGAGAGAGGGAGAGAGTGGGAGAGAGGAGGAGAGAGAGACAGAGAGAGAGGGGGGAGAGAAGGGGGAGGGAGAAGTAGAGAGAGGGAGAGAGGGGGGAAGAGAGACAGAGAGACAGAGACAGAGAAAGAGAGACAGAGAGAGAGAGAATGACAGTCCTAATCATTAATCCCTGGATTATCAACTGGGAGCTGCTGACTGAATTCTTTATATTCCAAGACAATTTTGACGGCTCTCATCTTACTTTTCTAAACGAGCGTGGATAACCCTGACTTGTGAATTTCCTTGTGAACTTTTGTTCAGGGCATGATGAGCCGTTCATATGTTTCCTAAGTGAACTTCCAAGATCAGAATTATTATGGAACTCGGCCTTATAAAATCAGCCTCATCAGAATATAAGCCTATACCTGTGGTGACCCCTAGTGGTTACAAAAGAAAAAGATAAATACATTTAGAAGAGGGTTTTCTCCATGTGGGTCAATGCAACCAGCCTATGGTGAACAGCTTTTATCCTGTCAGTATAATAATAAAGCAAATAAGCTATATTTTATAGTGCCTACTGTGTGCTGAGCGCTTTACCAATATTACTTCAATTGATCCTCCCAACAATCCTGGGAAGTGGGTACTATTATTATCTCCATTTTACAGCTGAGGAAACTGAGGCAAACTAAGATTAAGTGTCTTGTGCTAGGTCACACAGCTCATGCCTTAGGATAGGTGTTAACTTGGGTCTTCCCAACTCCATGTCCAGTGCTCTATCCATTCTACCAACTAGATGACCATATACAAAGTACCATGTAATCAAGAATGTTACAAAACGTAGAATGGTGAAGACGCCATGAACAATAGACACAGTCTTACATCAAGACCCTGTGTGGGAAGCTTCAGGGTTCCCCCACTGTCTTTGATACTAAGGTATCATAAATACTCCATAAAAGAAAAAGGAAAAATTCAGAATTTCTCTCACCTAGAAAAAGGGTCAAAAAATTTTACACAGATTTTCCACATTGTGGGGACACTGCACCCCCCCCCTAAACATTTCAATGTGGAAGGGATGCTTGTATAGCTTGGGACACACTTTTCCCAACAATGAACAGGAATTTAGCTCAAACCTAAAAATTACTTCCCCTAGACTATTATCATTTAAGGGAACAGATAGAAGTAATTCTGATCCGGTTCCCCATCTCTCTGAATAAAGCAGAGTAGGAACCCTTTGACTCCTGCTTCCCTTTATGAAAAGAAATCAGTTTCCCTTGGAGAAGGGTAGAAGAAAGAGATGCTAGAGCTAGACTGCTTCCCTTAAAGCCCCATCTAGAAAACTGTTATGCTTATAATGTGAACGTACATAACCTATATGATCAAAACCAACAAAAGCCCCGCAGACCTCCCTCTTCCAATAGAATCACAAGATCAAAGGACTGTAGGCTTTCTTAGAACTGAAAGTATATTTTTAAACTAACGTGAGATCAGCACTTCCTATCACTTGTGGATTCTTTGAAAGTGCCAGTAGATCAAAGGGGAGCATCTAATTGTTTTGACTGCTAGGGATGAGATTTTAGAGCAGTTATTTTTGTTTAAGAGCCCCAGAAAACTGAGAGTCCCAAGACATCGTACTGCATTTCTGTTTTCCTGGGTCTGGAAAGGGGGCAATCAAGGTAGAAGTAAAAGTTCCCATCTTTCCATTCCAAAATTAGATACTGAAAAACAAAATTAGAAGGGGGCTATACTTGATTTTAAATCAGTCCCACATAGGTTTGAAGCTCAATTAAAAGTTAATAAGGTGGGAATACTTGTAGGAACTGGGGCAAAGTGAAGCAAGCAGAACAATTTATAGAAAGACTAAATATAAAGGAAAAGAACTTTGAAAGATTTCAGAATTCTGACCAATCATAATTCCAGAAGACTACTATGAACAAGAATATTTCCCTCTCTTTGGTGAGAGCCATGAGACAAGAGGTGCAGAATGAAATACCCGTTTTCAGACAAAACCACTGTAGAAATTTGTTTTTCCTTAACTAGAATTATTTATTGTAAGAGTGGGTTTTAATTTTTAGGAGTAGAACTGGAGGGATTGGGGAAGGCTGGGTGGCTCAGTGGAATAAGGAACCTCCTAGGTTCAAATATGACCTCAGACACTTCCTAGCTGTGTGACCCTGGGCAAGTCACTTAACCCCCATCACCTAGCCCTTACCACTCTTCTGCCTTGGAACCAATATATAGTATTCATTGTAGGATGGATGGTAAGGGTTTGGGGGGGAAAAAAAGACTTGGAGGGATTATCAGGAACCAGTAAAAATGATGCAAACAAAAGAAAAAATAATAATCAATGAAACATTTAGGAAAACAGAAGTTCAGAATGAAATACAGATAAATATGGTAGTTGGTATTTTTTCTGTCAAATTTAATGTGTTTTGAAAGAACAAATTTCTCATAACCTAAAGGAGATTCATAGTTTCATAATCAACCTTTTTCCATTTTTTTTAAATTTGGAGATGTTTGTGTTTATCATAACAAAAAAAGAAAGTTTTAGGATTTTTTAAGTTCAGAGAAACTGATAGATTTGTCAAATAGTTATAGTGCAACATTGCAATATGTGTGAGTTGGAGAGGACCTAGTAGAATGGAAGGACTTACATATCTTTGCCTCATCGGGAGGGGTCAGCTCTGACCATAATACTTCAAAGCAGATAAGAACCAAATGAAGAGGTAGGAGATAAATGACACCTAGCAACTAGCACTGGAATTCTGGGAGAAACTGAGGCTAAGAAAAGGCAAGAATTCAAACAAGCTGAAGAGCATAAAATAATTGGCAGGGGAAAGAAGTCTCCAGATCTTCGTTGGTTATGAGAAGGAACCAGAGACAAACCAAGTCACCCCAGATAAGGAGTTCCCTTATCTGACTGGAAATTGACCATCCTGGAAGTCATAAATACAACAACACTGAGGCATGTTTTCTCACCTCTGGCAGGAAGAGCAGTCTTGGAAAGTGAGCCTAGAGATGTAAAAATCTATCCAGAAACTCCTAGATATATGAAACACTCATAAGTCCTCCAGGGCTGCCTATGTCCAAGAAAAACTAATGGCACTTTGCCTTCAAAGTATGTTTTTATTGCATTTCTTTTTCTTCTTTGGTCATGAGTAATTACTACCTACATTTAAACATGTTTGTCCTTGACTTCATGAAATCATGTTCCTGATTTTAGAGTTTATTGATAGGATTTATTCTACCTGTTGGGATCAAGGCACTTAACAGGTATTTTGGGGGGCGAAGTTCACAATTCTACATTTATCTGTCCTGGGCTTTTGGTGGAATGGCTATACCTTGCAATTCTGGTATTTGGGGAAGCATCACAAAATGCCAATGTCCATTGAGAGCTTTTGCTTGTCTGGACCAAGTGGTTGGGAGTGGGGAGACCTCAAGAAAAGAGTTTAGATCTTACCAGGCATGACATCATGGGAAGGAGATATCTTGAGACATTACCTACTAAAGAAGAGATGGAGTCCCTGAGAGACCTTGCAGGAGAGGCTACTATTAGAAAGAAAGGAGAGAAAGATCAGATCAGAAAAAATTATTCTCTCCTTGGTTCCTTCTTATATTAATTAATCTAATTAATTAATGAGTGTTATACTCATTTCCACCTACCAGAAGGTTGGGTGGGTAGGAGACAGGACCTGTGACATCACTAGTATAAGAATTCTGGATGAGCAAACTATTTCCATGGATGTAGTTTGGCACCTGCTCATACCACTCTTTACACAGCTGCCTGCGACCACTGAGGTTAAATGGTTTATCTAGGAACCTATAGCCAAGTGTAAGTTTGAACTCTGATCATCTTAATTGTAAGACCAACTACCTATTACAGCCAAAGCCCTGATTGTCCTGATCTACTTATGGTTCTGTTTCTGGTTTCCAAAAAATCTAAAAATTTCCTTAAATATTTCTGCCCACCTGTGTTGCTTTTTCTGATCGTTTCCTAGGATTCTTGTCAATGTCTGCCAATACAGAGAGATACCTTCTCTGCAACTTAGAGTCTTAGAGAGTCACTTCAATCAGAGATATCAAACTCAAATAGAAACCCTTATATAAAGTTCCTAGTGAGCAACATATTGACTTAGAAAACCACAGATTAACATCATCTATAATCTATTCTATTTTTATTTATTTTGTTAAATATTTCACAATTTCATTTTAAACTGGCTCAGGCTGTTCTAGGGAATGAGAAGAGCGATGGTAATTGTTTGACACTTCTAGCCTAGACCACTGAATGGTTAAATGAAGTGAATGGGTTAACACAGTCAGTATAGGTAAGACAGCATTTGAACTCAGATTTTCCTGGCTTTGCATGCTGCCTCTCCATAAACTATAATTTTTTTAATTACTATAAATTACCATGATAACATAAATATAAATTACAACATACTCATTAAATTGGCAAAGATGCTATCATTATCCCTATTTTATACCTGAAGAGACGGAGCCAGGCAGCAGTTAAGTGACTCATTCAGGACCACATTGCTTGTACCTGAGACTGCATTTGAATTCAGGTCCTCTTGAAAGTCCCATTTTATAAAAGAGGCAACAAGTTCAGAAAGGCTTATTCCATAAGAGCCAGAGAGCTAAGTAAAGATCCAAACCAGAAGTCAAGACCTATTTCCAGTTCCAAGACCGTAACTCTTAGAACGACACTGCAAGTTATCACAGGCACATTATGCCCACGGTGGATCATACTAAAAGTGTATGTGTCTAATTGGAAACCCAAAGCTCAGGGGTTAGAAGGGCTCAGCAGAGATTGAGACAAGAGTAAGAAACAGCCACGAATTCATGCTGGGGAGATTTATTGGTCATGAGGGCATTCTTAAGAGAAGGAATTTTGTTGTGTCTCTTTTGAGGAATGCAAGGGGAGAAAAATTAGAAATGGATGCATTTCTTATGCATAAAAATTGCTATAATTGGAGCCTGAATAAGAATAAATCTTAAAGCTGATAATCATATGCTTAACACCTGCCATCCTTAAGAAATTTTTCTTAACTTTAATAAATCCTCATAGTCCTTAAAAGGTAGTTGATACTCTTCTCAAGGAGAAACAAGTGCAAAGGAATAGGTTTCCCCAAGGCTGTCATAAAGGAATTCAGTGTAAAAATCTAGAACTCTGCAGACTGGTGCCCATGTAGCAAGTAGAGAGTGGCAGACATATAATTAGAATGATCAGACTTTAACACTCACTAGCTGTGTGATCCTAGACAAATCACTGTAACTCCCTTAGCCTCAGTTTCCTCATCTGGAAAACGTGGATAATAATACTAGTATCAAACACTTACCACATTGGGTTGTTATTGGGTTATTGGGTTACCACAACCACATTGGGTTGTTATGAGAATAATTGAATGAGACAATGTATATAAATAACTTTGCTACCCTTAAAAAAACTATTTAATGATTAGTTCTTTTTGTTATTAAAGTTTTAGGAATATTGAATTGTAAAAAGATACATGAAAAATTCACCTTTTTTTACTTTTTATATATTAAAATGTTTATGGTTTTTGAAGATTAAGTTCATAATTTTAAAAAAAGAAAAAAGAAAGTGGGACAGCTGGTTAACACAGTGGACAGAGAATGGGGCTTGGTATCAGGAAGACTCATCTTCCTAAGTTTAAATCTGCCTTAGACTCTTACTCTGAGCCATTTAACCCAGTTCACCTCCGTTTCCTTATCTATAAAATAAGGTGATCAAGGAAATGGCAAACCACTCCAGTATTTCTGCCAAGAAAATCCCAATTGAGATGATAGAGTCAGACACTACTGAAAAACAAATGAACAAAAAAAAGGCAATTCAAAAAAATTAAAGAAAAAATCCCATGTTACAACTTACTTTTACATTTCAATGCTACCACTCTAAGGAGGCATTTGTCATCCCATAGTCAGATTACTGTGCTAATTAGTCTCTCTAGTCCCAGTCTTTCCCTTCAGCCATCTTTTGCAGATAGGATCACCCAAATTAATCATTCTAAAATGCTTCTCCCTCTTCTGTTTCCCTAAAGAATAAAGTCACTGGGCAAGTCATTTTAAACTCAGCCTGTTTTCCTCATCTATAAAATGAAGAAGTTGGACTTGAGGGTCTCAAATATCCTTTGCATTTCTAAATCTATGATCCTATGAAAATCTGTAACCTATTGTTCAAGGTCTTCTACAGTTTCACCCCAATCTGCCTTTTTTTAAACCTTGGCTCCCCCTTCTCCTACACAAACCCTCTACTCTTGACAATAATCCACTTGCTGCTCCCCACCCCATACCTTCCATCAGTGATCCATCCATACTTACGTCTTTGCTCATGTTGTCTCCAAGGCTTGAAATATCCTCCTCCTTTATTTAAATTCTATTTCAAATCACACCTCTTCGTATAGTCTTTTCTGACCAACTGATTCATGGTAGCACCTTTCTCTGAGCTCATATGGTCATAGGATTTAGACTTATAAGGGACCTTAGAGATGGCATAGACTACCAACTCATCTCGTTTTACATATAAGGAAAATTAAGGCTCCCCCTCTCCTATCCATCACATCAGCAAAAATGCAAAATGGCAATTGTTGGAAAGATTGAGGGAAGACAGGGACATTGATGTACTGCTGGAGAAGCTGTGTGTTGACTGAACCATTCTAGAAAATAATTTGCAATTATACCTCAAAAGTCATGAAATGAACCCCAGTGAGGTCAAGGACAAAGGGAAAGGAATCAGACTTAGAGGAGTGTTTATAGCAGCAGCCCATTTTTGTGGCAAAAAAAATTGAAATAAAATAAATGTCCACCAGTTGGGGAATGGAAGAACAGATTGCAACATATGAATAGAATATAATTTTATTGTGCCTGAAGAAATGATGGATCTGATAATACAATATACATTTATTTATCACCTCCTATCACATGTCACATTCCAAGCCCCATGCTAAGTTCTAGAGACACAAATAAGAAAAACAGTCCCTGCTCTCAAGGAGCTTGCAATCTAATTAAGGAAGACCATACACAGATGGAAAGAACTGATAGAGGGAGAAGGAAAAGTACCCAGGGAATTATGGTAGAGTCAAATCCAAGGTAGGAAATGAATTATTGAAGGGCTTAAGAGGCAGTGCAGTATTTTATATAAGCACACACATACATGTCCTTTGTGTCAACATGTATGCAAAATATGTGTGTATACATTTATGCACAGGGACACAGTCACAATGGTGTGTGTACCCATAAATGTGTATTGTGCATGTATGAGCATGTGTATGTGATACATGTTACAAGATAGGGTTTTATGGACAGAGGGGAAGGTAGGTCAGTGACTCGTAATAGAACTTGAAAAAATTGGTACTGAATTGTAAAAGAACATCCAAATGTTTTTAAATGCACAAAAGAGGGGGCAGCTGGGTTGAGACCCAGGCCCAGAGATGGGAGGTCCTAGGTTCAAATCTGGCCTCAGACATTTCCCAGCTGTGTGACCCTGGGCAAGTCACTTGACCCCCACTGTCTAGCCCTTACCACTCTTCTGCCTTGGACCAATACACAGTATTGACTCCAGTATGGGAAGGTAAGGGTTTTTAAAAAATAAAATAAAATAAATGCACAAAAGAAGGGAGGAAATTATGTGATATAGGATCCAAAGAGAACAATTTTATTACTATCTTAGTAAATTTAGTATTTCTTTTTTTAATTAGGTATAATAGACATTCACAGGATCTTCTTCATTGTTCTTTGAATCTTGAATTGTTTGTGTTTGTTGATGTTCAGAATAAATAAGAAACAAGTATAATGGGATCCAGAAAGACCATAGGATATTAGATTTAGAGCTGAAAAGGACTCTAAAGGCCAGCTAATCCAACTCTCTCATTTTATGGATAAAGAAACTGAGACCCAAGGAATATAAGTAACTTCCTTGATGTTATGGAACCATTAAATAACAGAGCTGAGCTTCAAGTCCTAATCTTTCAACTCTAAGTCACCACATTTCTTTCTCACGTATCATAAGGCTGCTACTTCTCAGTACCACTCATTTAGCACTCATTCTTTAGTTTCTTACAGTGTTCGTTTTCTATTTATTCACTCCGATTGGATTAGAAGCTCCCTGATGAGAGATGTCCCATTCTTGTTGTATATAGCCCAACACACTTCCCCTATCCAGTGTCTAGCAAAACATCTTGCACAAAATGTGTTCAATGAACATTTGTCATTTATTCCACAACACTCTCTTGACTTCTCTGGATCCCAGCTATATGTCTTTGCCCAATCTACAAGCACATATTTTTAAGTAATAGCTAACACTGAAATCACCAGTTTCTTAAGGACTTTTAGAAAAACATGGATCCTTAGTCCACATCTCAGTGAATACAATTCCTTCCAGACTTTGCATTGAGTCATTCTTCTTCTTCCTCAGCCCAATTAATAGGTTCAAAATGTCTTCGAACAGATCAGCAAAGAGAGGATTTACCATCTTTGTCCTGTCCTTCCTTCCCTGCCAGGTCATATATAGCCTTCCTCATCTGTAAGCTAGGATAATAGCATCTACCTAACAGGAGTGCTGTTAGGTATAAAATGAGACAATGCTGGTAAAGAACTTTGCAAACCTTAAAACACTATGTAAATGTTAATGATTAGTATTAGTCCTACTGTTATCATAGAGAATAGATTGATATGGGGGGCAGCTGGGTGGCTCAGTGGATTGAGAACCAGGTCTAGAAATGGGAGGTCCTAGGTTCAAATGTGACCTCAGACACTTCCCAGCTGTGTGACCCCCATTGCCTAGCCCTTATCACTCTTCTGCCTTAAAATAAAAAAATTGATACAAAGGCAAAGGTGGAAACAGTAGAACAGGTGCTGCTATTTCTATTTCTTCCCTTGATCATTTCAATCACAGTGATGATTTCTGAACTGTAGCAAAACTTGTAAAACTTCTGGCTTTCTGGGTCTGATTATCCAATCATTAGAAGTGAGAACTTTAAAATATCAAAGAGCCAAACATATCCTTTAGCAACTGTTGTTTAATTGCTTAGAGAGTATTTGTGAATTTTATCATTTACTCTATTCTGCTATCCTAGTTCTTCCTTTCTAAAAAATGACCATAAGGTATTGGTAGCTCTGCCTTTGAGACTCCTATCAAGCAGGTAAAGTCTCAACTAGAAAATTGTTCTCATTTAAGCTTTTTGTATGTGTCATATTACATTGTATAACTGTTCTGAGCCATGCCTTGGCAGGGCCTGGTTTGACTAGATAGCTCCCTTTCACAAATAGGCATTTCCCAATTAATGATCTCTCTATCATTCAGTTAATTTTCCAGTACAATGAATAAATTATTGCCAATGTGAATGAAAAATGTCTTTTTACCATGAGCATTTTAAGGACTAACTCCTTAAAGGTCTTTAAAATCTTTTGAAGGAGCAAAATAGCCGAGGAGAAAGAAAGGGGGAAAAAAGTTGGCTGCTGTGAGAATTCTCTCATTAAAAAAAAAAATCACTCCAGCAATCAATTCTCTCCTGCTTTAGCATTGCTAGTCTATGACTTTTCAAAGGACCTGAAAAAATGTTCTAGTCTTTGAATTTCTCTTTGTGTTTAAAAGCACTGCTTATTCTACAAAGCTTTCATTAAAACATTGAATTATTTATGGAACCAACTCAGTAAGGAAATGGTTATATGCTCCTTTGCATTTTTTGTTTTCTTCAGGATGCATAAACTTTAAGACATCCATAGCCTTTCAGTTAAATGAAACAATATTAATTTGGGTCATTATGTGCAAGGCATTGGGAATACAGAGATGAAAATGAATGTAGATCCAGTACTCAGGAAGCTTACATTCTAGGAACAAAGAGTAATGCTCTCAGAGAAGGAAAATGCAAGCAAATACAATAAAAACACACCATTCTGTTGGGTCAGGTCTCTTGCCTTTAGAAGAGACAAAGTCATTCTGTAGTGCTCTGTCACTTGTCTGGTCTCCTGACTTTGGGGGAAGAAGAGAATCACCATTCTTCCATCTCTTCCCACAGTGATCCATTTTTCTGAGCTGCCTAAAGCACAGAAAAGATTCCATCCTGAGGGATGGAATCCTCTGGGAACAATGAAAATCCAACCGAATTCATTCCCCAAAGGCTAACAAATGCTGCCTTGTTCATTCCTTCCCTACTCCAATGATTTTAAACCCTCCTCTGTCATCATTCAAACCCCATGTGCCACACCCCACTACCCATTCCCTTATTTTCATCCCTTTCAAACCATCCCCAATCCAATGCCACACTGTAAAGCTACCACCACCACCCCTTCTACTGGCTTTCTGAAATAGATGTTCCGAAGGTAGCAAACATGTTTTGTTCTAAATCTTTTTCTTATCCATTCTATCTTCTGGCTCTCACAGACACTTGGGTCCCTCATATACCTCCAAAGGTGTCCCTTTTCAGCATTAATTACACTTCCGTTTATTTCAGGTCTTCCTCCCCTCCCAATCTCTGAATCAAGTTGGAGAGTTGGACTACTTGTTCTCCATTGCCTCTTCCAGGCTGTCTGACTAGCCACTGTCACTCAGCAACCTCCCCTCCTTTGATGTTCAATCCATCTCTACCACCCAAAATTCTGGTACCACTTATCTGCTGACCTCCAGACATTCCCCTTTCTTCTTCAATGAGTTCACAGTCGCTCCTCCATCTCCTTCCTTCATAATAAAAAATGACTTCAGCATATACACATGCTCTCAAACGCCCTAACCTCACAGTTCTTGACTTAGTCATTTCATGTGACCTGCTCCTCTATCCCACCTCAGTCATACCCAAAGATAGTAATGTTCTGATCTTGCTATCACCCAGCTATGCGCTACTTTTGTGTTCTTGAACCCTGAAATTTCCTTATCTAATCATAATCTGTTGTCATTTCACCTCTTTGTTTCTCAGCCCCAAATTCTGTTCTTCACATCGATCCATCTCTCAGATCTTTCCCAGACCATTACTTTTGCACTGGCTGGACTCTACTTATGTCCTCATCTTGATCCCTTGGTTCAAATCTACACTATCTTCTTTTTAATTCTTTGCCCATTATTGTATCACTGATCTTCCTCTACCAAATTTAAATCCTGGATTACTCCCACAATCTGTTACTTCCCTTCCTACTCAGGTCTGCTAGAGAAAAATCATGAAACGGTGACAGTCCACTACAAATTTATGTTACATCATTTCAGCTGGGCTCTCACTGTGGCTAGGAAATTCCTTTACTCTAATTATCTCACTCTATCATTCACCAGAATAGTTCTTTCAAAATGTTTCATTCCTCCTCAAGCCTCCTATGGTAGCATTGGCAAAGGCATTACATGTGTGTAGAGCCAGCATTCGGGGAGGTGCTCTGTTACCACTCTTTCCAGAGCCCAAGGACATTTTTCATGACCCACCCCTCTGTCTAGACACCCAAAGCAAGCACTTCCCCCCTCCATGCTCTGGGGTAATGTGGAGGACTCACAGGTGGCTTGAAGTTGCAGTTTGGGCACCTGAACTTGAAAACCTTTGCCAACACTGTCCTATAGTCTCCACTCCAACAATTTCATGTCTCCTCCACCTTCCAAACATCTTTTATTTTTATTTATTATATTTTAATATTCCATTCTCACTATCATATTATTTTTTTTTCCTTCTTTCAGTGACCATATTCATTCAGGATGCAGTCTTAAATAGATACCTCTATCTTCTCTCCTCTTTCTCTCTTTAATTCTCAATAATCTGGCTTCCATTCTCATCATTCAAATGAATCTACTGGTCATTTTCAGTCCTCATTCTTTTTGACCCTATGCAACCTCTGAATCTATTGATAACCCTCATTTCCTGGATAGGATCTTCTCTCTACATTTCCATGCTATTACCGTATCCTCATTCTCCATTTACCTTTCTTGTTTTTTTTTCCCTTTCTCTTTTTTTAAATTTTCCCACATACTTTTCTGATCTCTTCTCTGTCTCTTTTGCTGGATCTTTATTCAGGTCATATATACAAACTGTGGGTGTTCCCTAGGGCTCTGTATTGAGCCCTCTTCTCTCTTCAGGGATCTCACTGGTGCCAGTAGATCGAATTATCAATTCTATGCTAAGGATTCTTTCATCACTTATGCAATCCTAACTTCTCCCCAACCCCTGAACTCTCATCTCCAGCTACTTATTTGTCATCTCAAACTAGATGTTCTGTACACATCTTAAATTCAATATATATAAAACTGAATTCTTATTTTCTTCCAACTTCCTCTCCTTTGGATTTTCCTACTATTATCAAAGACATCACCATTTTCCCAGGCACAGAATTTGTGCTGACCTTGATTGTTAACTCTCTAGCCCTCTTCCTCCATATCCAATCCTGTCAATTTTAAGTGTATAACATCTTTTATATACTCCCTTTCTCTCCCCTGACACTGCCACAGCATTGTAAATTTTCATTGCCTCATACTCAGACTATTCCAATAGACTGCTAATTGGTCTACCTGCCACAAGTCTTTCCCATCTCCAGTCCAAACTCCCTTCAGCTGTCAAATCAATCTTCCAAAAGAGTAGATCTAACCATGTCAAACCCATTCAATAATTTCTGGCTTCTTTAAAAAAAATCCTTATCTTCCTTCTTAGAATCAATACTAAGTACTGGTTCCAAGGTAAAAGAACAATAAGGGGTAGGCAATTGGGTTTAGTTGACTTGCCCAGAGTCACACAGGTAGGAAATAGCTGATATTTTATTTGAACCCAGGATCTCCCATCTCTAGGTCTGACTCTCAACCAACTGGACTCCAGGGCAAAGTCTCTCTTGTCTTTTTCTCTGGCCCCAGAACTTGGCACAGTGCCTAGCACATAGTAGGTGCTTAATAAATGATTATTGCCTGATTGACAAGATTGAGTCTGAGGAAAGCAAAGGAGAGAACAAAGTGAATTGCTCCAGGAAAATGTGAAGAGGAAGAAAATAATTTCTACTCAGGGAAGGAATAGACAAAAAGAAGGAATAAGAAAAGGCTTCATACAAGAAGTGGAATCTGAACTGAACATAGAAGGAAGAAAAGGATTTCAAAAAATTGGCAGAAACAAGGATGGGATGAATTCCAAGCATGGGAGAGAGGATGACTTGTAAAAATATGCCAAGCGAGGTAAATGTAGAATGGGATTGGAAAGTAACTAGTGGTTGAAATCGGCTGGAATCTAATGTACATGTGGGGAAATATTATGAAATCAGTCTGGAAAGGGGGGTTGGAGCCAGATTGCAGAAGACTTTTAGAATGCTGGACTATTGTACTTCTATTTTATCTTCTAAGCAATTAGGAGGCACTGTTGGGTTTTGAGTTGAGGATGAACATGGTCAGTCTATCACAGTTAACTGGAAGAAAAAGGACCCCACAGAATGGGATATTATCTTAGATCTTCATGGCAACTCATAGGAGTCCTCAGCTCATAGTGCATGTCCAATTATTGAATAGTCCTTAGAGGCAGTTAGGTGATAAAGTAGATAGAATGCTAGGTCTGGAGTCAAAGTTAAGTTTTAGTGTCTGCCATAGAAACCTTTGTGTAGTCCTAGTCAAGTAACTTAACCCCAATCTGCTTCATTCTGCCTCAGAAATGATAGCTCTTATCTCCCAGGATTTTTATAAAGATCAGGGAATATGGTATTTGTTAAGTACTTAGCACAGTGCCTGGTACATAGTAGGTGCTTGTTTCCTTCCTTCTTTCTTTGCCTGCCATATAATGATCCCCATTGTTTTCTTACTTTCCAAAATACCCAGCAGTAGGATTAAACATTTTTGTTCTGATCACCCCATTTTGACTGTGCTAAGAATGGGCCAGGTACATGACTTCACAATCTTCTTGCTTAGTAAGACTGGAAGTTGTCAGAGATTATTCCTCCAGAAGAACATTCTTTCCTCAGATTTCCACCTGGTGTTTTTCTCTTATGAATTCTATTCATGACTTTCAATCTGTTCAGTCTTTCTTTTCTATAAAAATCTTGTATCTCAATACCTTCCCAACATTCAGATAACAGCATCAGAGAATGTTAAAGCTGTAAAGAAGTTCCACAGATCTTTCTCCCCACATCTTCCACAAAGGAAAGTGTTTTTGTTCAAAGTTACAGAGGAATAAGAGATCCGAGACTTAAACCCAACTGTCCTATCCATTCCTACCATGCCAGCTCAGAAAACTTTATTATTTATTATTTATTATTATTACTTAGTAAAAATTTATCATTCAAATATTTATTTAAGTGGCCTGAAAATTATCTCTCATCCTTCTTATTTTAAAGAAAATTCTCATTGGAGTCCTTAGAGAGACCATGAAAGCTTCTTTCAGATAGTTAAAAAAAACCATGATGTCAGTAATGGGTTAGGCTCTTTCTGTATAGTTCCAAACCAGGTCTGTTAATGAAAGTTACAAGAAGGAAAATTTCAGCTCTAGTATATGAAGGAATTTCTAATTATCTAACATCTAATTATCTAACATCCAGATGTGGATCAGACTACCTCTAGAGGTCATGAAATCTCTTCTAGCAGAAATATGTAGAGAGGCTAGATAACAAGTTGTCTGAGATGTTGAAGATAAGGGGTAGATAGGACACTGGATTAGATGAGTTCCTAGATCCCTGCCAAATGAAATTTTCCAATTCTACCCTCCTAAACCCTCACTGAGTAGTTTTCTAGTCAATTCAATTTATAAGAGAGGGAGGAGAAATTAGACATCACACTTGATAATTTAAAATATAAAACCCAAACTCCTATACCAAAAGACTTTAGATTTTTTTTTCTTCTTATTGGAAAAGAAAAAGAAAAAAAATATATATTATAAGAAATATAGTTGGGAGCAGCTAGGTGGCTCAGTAGATTGAGAGCCAGGCCCAGAGATGAGAGGTTCTGGGTTCAAATCTAACCTCAGACACTTCCTAGCTATGTGACCCTGAGAAAGACACTTGACCCCCATTGCCTAGCCCTTACCACTCCTCTGCCTTAGAACCAATACACAGTATTGAGTCTAAGACAGAAGGTAAGGGTTTAAAAAAAAAAAAGAAATATAGTCAATTGTGCAGCTAGATGGCTCAGTGGATTGAGAGCCAAGTCTAGAGATAGGAGGTCCTAGGTTCAAATCTTTCTAGCTGCGTGACTTTGGGCTAGTTATTTACCCTTACAATTCTTTTGCCTTGGAACCTATACAATTTTAATTCTAAAATGGAAAGTAAAGTTAAAAAAAGTAAAAAAAAAAGAAATATATCCAAGCAAAATAAATTCCCATAACGGTGATGTCCAAAAATGTTTTTTTCATTTTGCTTACTTAGTCCATTTCCTCTCTGTTGGGAGGTAGGTAGCATTCTATGACATCTATCTATGACATCTATGACATCAATCATGGTTGATTATTGTACTGATCAGTTTTTCAATCTAAAAACCTCTTTGCCACTGTTTCAGTGTCTGAAGATGTCTATGTCCCTCAAGATGTTGGGGGAAAAATTCCAGAGGGCTAATACTAAAGAATAATGTGCATGTGACTTTAGACTGTAACTAGTGGGCAATGACCTTCAGCTGATGAGACAAGACTATCCACGAAACAAATCCTAAAGTATCTTCTCCCAAAGGTTAGCGATTTCCTCAGCATTTCGTGTGTTCAAGCCCAGGAGATCAAAGAGCTGGCCATCACATGCAGAATCATCATCAAGTAAGGCAGGCTTCTAACGTCAGTGTGCACAGAAGGGGATTGTTCAGAGATGAATATGTGCTTTTCAGTTTCATCTTAAAGCTCCGATCAAGCATGATCCTCTGAACCTTCAGCTGCTATTGCTCTCCCACAGAAAGACCATCTTGTACTCAGGCATATATATCATATATTCTTCTGTGTACATATATAGTATGTGTGTATATATGTATATACAAATACACACACATGTGCACACACAGTGTACTCCATTAACATATAAGCTTTTTGAGGGCAATAACATTGTTTTTTAAACCCTAACCTTCTGTCCTAGTACCAACTCTAAGACAGAAGGGCAAGGGCTAAGCTAGGAGTTAAGTGACTTGCCCAGGGTCAAGTGTCTAGAAAGTGTCTGAGGCTACATTGGAACCCAGATCCTCCCTGCTCTAGGTTGATGCTTTATCCACTGAGTGACCACCACCAGTGACCCTGTGACTGGTTGGGTTTTGTTTTTTTTTTTTTTGGTTTTGTGTCCCCAGAGCTGAGCATGGTGCCTAGTATATAGAAGGTTGCTAAAAACTTGTTGATTAATTAATCAATTAACTTATTCCTAATCATGATTGCTAACATTTTATAGTACTTTATGGTTTTAAGGCAATTTACATACATTATTAGTGTTTCACAAAAATCTTGTGAGGTAGTGAAAAAAAGATTATCTCTTCATGTGACAAAGGTTAGGGCTCAATAATTTATCCAAGGTACTATCTAAGTAAATGATAAGATCTGGGATCTGAACCCAGGTCTTTCTGCTTCATATGGCCACCATCACAATATTATCACTATTTTTCACCTAGAAAATATTGTAATACTTTCTCTTCCTGCCTCTATTATGACTCCCTTTCTCTTTCACAATTAGTTATGTCATCCCCCTGATCAAAAAAATTTTCAATGGCTCTCTTGGCTATTGAGTAAAGTTTAAACTCCTCTTACTAACTTTCAAGATCCCACCATCTGGTGTTGTCATACTTTTCCAGCCTTATTGCTCCTTCATGTACTTCCTACATCAGCAAAATTATAAAATCCTCTATCCCCTAAATATCCTCTAAATCAGTGATGGCAAATCTTTTAGAGACCGAGTTGCCAGGCCCTACCTCCATATCCCAGAGTGCCATCCCCCCAGAGACCAAGTGTTTTGCCCCTCCCCCCCACTGAGTCCCAGGTGCCCCACCCCCCTTACCCTATAGAGGGGAGGAAAGAAGAGCTCCCATTGGGCTGCTGGACAAAGGGGCAAGGTACATGAAAAAATATCATCAGGTGTGGTGGAGAGGGAGAAGGGAGCAGCTCCACCCCAGTGTCTCTGCCTTTCTATAACAATTTTGAAGGGAGTGCAACCACATGCTCACAGTAATTTCTCTGCGTGCCATCTTTGGCATCTGTGTCATAGGTTCAGCATCACTGCTCTATAGTCTCATTCCCATGAATCTTTGCTCATTTCATTTTCCATACTTAGAAAAGTCTGCCTTCAAAATAGGGAAAAAAAATGTTTTACAAGTTTCTCTGATAAAAGGCTCATTTTTCAAATATGTAGAGAACTGACCAAAATAGCCATTCTCCAATTGATAGTCAAACCATAAGTTTTTAGAAGAAAAAATCAAAGCTACCAATAGTCTAATGAAAAAATGTTGTAATGTCTCTGATTAGAGAAAAGCAAATTAAAGCAACTCTGAGGTACCACTTCATACCTATCAGATTGGCTAAAATGGCAGAAAAGGAAAATGACAATTTTTTTGAGGGGATATAGAAAAAGAGGCACACTAATGCACTGTTGGTAGAGTTGTGAACAGGTCCAATCATTCTGGAGAACAATTTGGAGCTATGCCCAACGGGCTATAAAACTGTGCATCCTCTTTAACCTAGCAATAATACTACTAGGTATGTATCTCAAAGAAATCAAAGAAAAAGAGTGATATGTATGAAACTGAAGGGATACCCATTAACTGGGGAATGGCTGAACAAGTCGTGGTATGTACTATTGTGCTATAAGAAATGATGAGGGGATGGAGTCAAAAAATCCTGAGAAGACTTACATGAATTGATACAAAGTGAAGTGGACCCAATTAGGAAAACACTGCATACTGGGAGCAACATTTAAAGAATGATCAATTATGAAACACTTAGCTGGTCTAATCAGTACACTGATCCAAGACAATTCCAAAAGACTCATGAAGGAAAATGTCATCAATATCCAGAGAAAGAACTGATGAACTCTAAATACAGCCTGAAGCATACTTTTTACTTCTTTTTCTTCCTTTTGTTTTTAACATGGCTGTATGAAAATAACATTTGCTTGATTTCACACATATAATTAGTATCAGGGTTCTTGCCTTTACAATGTGGGGAGTTAGAGGGGGATGGTGAGAGGGAGGAAAAGAGATTAAAACTCAATTTTTTTTAAATGAATGTTAAAATAAATCCAATTATTTATAAAAACAGTGAGAGGGAAAAATAATAAATGTATCATATTGATTCCTTAAAAATTAAAAAGAAATGCCCTCTTTCTCTCTTTTCTATTTTTTAAAGTTCTTCTATTATTCCAAATTTTAGAAAATCACAAAAAAAATATATTTCTATCCACAAGTGTTCCAGGTCCTTCCCATCCTCCCTGAATCATAAAAGATATCTTTGAAGAGGCTAGCATGTACATTTAAATTAAGTCTTTCATGTTTCATCTTTGACTTCACTTTCTGGAGATAACATTCACAAGTTTTTTCTTCCAGCATTATTTCTGTGTCTGTGTATAATGTTTTCCTGGTTCTATTCATTTTACTGTTCATTATCTCACATAGTTCTTTCCAAGTTTTGTTTTGTTTTTTAATCAGTCTGTTCATCGTTTCTTTTGGCACAGTTGTATTCTATCCCAATCACATACCACTATTTGTTCAGCCATTCCCCAATTTATGGGCATCCCCTCAGTTTCCAATTCTTTGCTACCACAAAGAGAGCTACTATAAATATTTTGGAACATATGGGTTCCTTCCCTCATTTTCTTGGGAAACAGACCCAGCAATGACATTGCTAGGTTGAAAAGTATACACAGTTTTATAACTCTGAATGTAATTCCAAATTGTTCTCCAAAATGATTGGATCAGTTCACAGCTCCACCAAGAGTATACTAGTATCCCCACTTTCCACATCTTCTCCTACATTTGTCACTTTGCCCCTTGTCATTTTTGCCAGTCTGATGAGTGTAAGGTAATATTTCAGAGTTGTTTTCAATTTGCATTTCCCTAATCAGTAGTGACTTAGAGCATTTTTTTCATATACGTGGCTTTGAGTTCTTCCTCTGAAAATTGTCTATTCATATCTCTTGCTTGTTTATTAATTGGGGATGGCTCTTATACCTATGAATCTGACAAAGTTCTCTATACATTTTAGAGATGGGACCTCTGAGAAGCTGTCTATAAAAATTTTCTCCAAATTTTCTGCTTTCCTTCAAATCTTGGCAGCATTTATTTTATTTCTACAAGTGTTCAATTTAATGTATTCAAAATTATCTGTTTTACATTTCAGAATGCTCTCCATCTCTTGTTAAGTTATAAATTCCTCTCCTATCCATAAATCTGATATATAGTCTGCTCCCTGTTCTAATTTACTTATGTTATCTCCTTTTATGTCTAGATAATGTATCCATTTTAATCTAATCTAATCTTGGTTAATAGCATAAGATACTGGTCTATACTTAGTTTCTGCCAAATTAATTTCCATTTATTCCAGCAATTTTTACCAAACAGTAACTCTAATCCCAGAAATCTGGATCTATGATATTGTCAGATACAAGATTACTATAATCTTTACAGCTGTTTCTTATATGTCTGTTCTGTTTCACTGCTCTACCTTTCTATTTCTTAACCAGTACACATGGTTTTTATAGTTACTACTTTATAATACAATTTAAAATTTGTTAATTTGGTAACCTTCTTTTACCTTGTTTTCATTAATTCCTTTGAGAGTCTTGACTTATTATTCTTCCAAATGAATTTTGTAATTTTTCTAACTCAAAATATTTTATTAATTTAATTGGAATAGCATTGAATAGATTAGATTACATAGGATTATTATTTTAATTATATTGACTCTGCCCAACCAAGAACAATTAATAATTCTCCAATTATTTAGATCTGACTTTTATTTGTATATGAAAATGTTCATTTGGTTCCTGGATTTGTATTATCAGGTATACTCCTAGGTATTTCATTGTGTCTGTGGTTATTTTAAATGTAGTATCTCTTTCTATCTCTTCTTGCACAACTTTGTCAGCAATACATAAAAATGCTGATGATTTATGTGGATTTATTTTATATCCTGCTACTCAAAGATAGTTTCAACTAAATTTTTAGTTGAATTCCTATTTTTCCACATATCTCATCATGTCATCAGCCAAAGGAGATAGCTTTATTACTTCTTAATCCATTCAGATTCCTTCAATTTCTTTTTCTTCTCTTTTTGCTATTACTGGTATTTCTAATAATATGCTAAATAATATTGGCGATGATGGGCATCTTTGTTTCACTCCTGACCTTATTTGGAAGGCTTCTAGCTTCTCCCCGTTACTTACTGATAATACTTACTGATAGTTTTAGGTAGATGCTTTGTATTATTTTAAGAAAAACTCATTCATACTTAATGCTTTCCAGGGATTTTAATAGGAATTTGAGTTGTATTTTGTCAACAAATTTTTCTGCATCTATTGATATAATCATGTTTTTATTACTTTTGCTATTATCAATTGTGTTGATAGTTTTCCTTATATTAAACCATCCCTGTATTCCCAGTAAAAATCCTGTTTGGTCACAATGTATTATCTTTGGGACATACTGTTGTCTTGTAGCTAGTATTTTGTCTATTATTTTTGCATCCACATTCATTAAGGATATTGGTCTATAAATTTATTTTTCTGTTTTTGCTCTTCCCGGTATTTAGATATCAGCACCATATTTGTTTCATAAAAGGAGTTTGGTAAAACTATTTCTTTACCAGTTATTTCAAATAATTTAATATTGGAATTGATCCTTAAATGTTTCATAGAATTCATTTGTAAATCTGTCTGGTCTTGATGTTTTTTTTTTCTTATGAAGTTCATTTATGGCTTTTTTCAATTTCTTTTTCTAAAATAGGTTTATTTAGATGTTCTAGCTATTACTCTAATAGTCTAGGCAGTTTGGTTTTTGTAAGTATACTCTATTTCTCTATCATTTATTTTCACATAATTGAGCAAAATAACTTCTAATAATTCTATGATTTGTTGGCATATTCATATTGGTTTATCAATTTTGATGACTTTTTACGAAACCAATTCCTAGATTTATTTAGTAAATTAATGGTTATCTTATATTCAATTTTGTTGATCTCATCTTTAATTGTTAGGGTTTCTTATTTGATATTTAGTTGAGGATTTTTAATTAGTTATTTTTCTAGTTTGTAACTAATTCATTGATCTTTTCTTTATCTTATTAACATAAGCATTTAGAGATATAAATTTTTTGCTATTTACTGCTTTTACTGTGTCCCACAGTTTGGGTATGTTGTTTCATTATTATCATTCTCTTTAATGAAATTATTTATTGTTTCAATAATGTTCTTTCTTTAAGATTAAGTTAGTCTCCAATTCATTTCTTACTTTTTGTTTCCATGGTCCCTTATTATATGTCATTTTCACTGTGTCATGTTTTGAGAAGGTGCATTTCATATTTCTACTTTTCTAGATTAAACTATTATATTTTGTGACCTAATTTTTGGTCAAATTTTGTGAAGGTACCATATACTTCTCAGAAGAAAGTATATTCTTTTTTTTCTAATTCAATTCTCTCTAAATATGTATTGTATTTAGCTTATCTAAAATTATATTCATCTCCTTGACTTCTTTTTTTATTTTTTGGTTAGATTTATCTGGTTCTGAGAGGGGGAGATCAAAGTCCCCCCACCACATTATTGTTTTTGTTATTTATTTCCATCTGTAAGTCATTTAATTTTTTGTTAACATTTATTAAAGCACTTACTTTCTTGCTAGGCTCAGTGCTCAATGCTGGGAATAAAATTTTAAAAAGGCAAAATAAGGCCCCTATTCTCAAGGACTGTCAGAAGGTGCTCACATTCTAATGAGAGAAATAAAATGCAAACAACTATGTACAGTCAGGCCACATGCAGGATAAATTGGACATAAAGTCAGAGGGAAGTTATTAGTATTAAGGGAGATCAGGAAAGCCTTCTTGTAGAAGGTAGAGTTTTAGTTGAGAATTCAGAGAAGTCAAGAGACAAATTGAGGAGAGAATTCTAAGCCAGGAGAATGCAATGAAAATGTCCAGAGGCAGGATCTATGCAGTGTCTTGTGCAAGGAACAGCAAGGAAGCAGTATCATTGAATCTCAAAATAATATATGGTAAAGAGTAAGGTCTAAAAAAATCAGAAAAGCAGAAAGAGACCAGATTATGAAGGGCTTTAAAGCCAAATGGAAGATATTTTATTTGATCCTGGAAGCAATAGGGAGCTACTAGTTTTGATTGAATAAGGAAGGGGATATGGTCAGATCTGCACTTTATGAATCAATTTGGCAGCTGAAGGAAGAATGGGCTGGAGTGAGGAGATCCTTGAAATAGAAAATTTTAATTTTTTCTTTAAAATGTTGGAATTCAGAACATTTGGGGAATATAGATTTAAAATTTATAATGCTTCATTATCTATGGTACATTTTAGCATAATATGGTTTCCCAGTTTATCTCTTTTGATTTTAATCTATTTTAGTTTTAACTTTGTCAGAAATAATGATTGCTACTACTTTCTTTGTATTAACTGTGGCATAGAATATTCTATTCCAGACCTTTTCTTTTATTCTATATGTGTCTCTTATTTTTATGTATTTTTCTTGTGAACAATATATTGTTAGGTTTTGTTTTTTGATCCATTCTGGTATATTTTCATTTTATGGGTGAATTTGTCCCATTCACATTTAATGTTGCAATTAGTAATTGTATATTTCCCTCTATTCTGTTTTTCCTAACTGTTTGTCCCCTTTCTTTTTGCTGTACCCCTCTCCTCAGAAATTCAATTTTTTATGTCTGCTATCTCTCCAAACTCTCTTCCCTGTTGAATGAATTTCTATCATTTTTTAAAGCTCAACTCAAATTCTATTACTTCCATGGATCCTTTGAAAAGGGTAGTTTGGATGTTATTCAGAATTGTTTCTAATGCACTTATCTACATGTACTCCCTAATGCAGTTATCCGTAAACTCCATCAGAGCAGGTACAATATTGTCATAAATTTTATACAATCCCTATTGCCAAATACTGTGGTCTGCAACATTAAGGAGATAATATATGTTTATGGAATTTAATTAATGTTTGGTTTAAGAGTCAAAAAAGTCACAGAAAAATAGTAACTATACATATTGGTGAAGTCAAATGCATGAGAAACAGGTTACATTTGAAGCTTCAAAAACTATAATCATGATGATCAGAGGTAAAACTTTACAGGCTTTATGAAAGACAGAGCTCAATCAAATTTGGAGTACTGGGTCAGGATGGGGCCAAGCTCTTTTACTACAATGTTGAGTAGTTTCTTTAATTTTTTTTTATGAATGTGACAACCTATATATAAAATAGAAGACAAAAGGAGATTGATTAAATGTAAAACTATTATTAGACATATTGCTTGTCTTTTTAGTATATACTAAATTTAACACATTACTTTATAAGCTCTTTCTTTTAAACTCTGTTTTGTGTTTCAATGATCTTTATCTTTCTTTTCTTAGTTTTTAAGTTAACATTATAGCTAGTTTCCTTTCTCTCTCTAGTTAAAATAAATAAAACATAATCCTTGTAACAAGGATTATCAATCAAATAATAATCATATAAAACCACACAATTGACAATAATAAAAAATGTCTCATTCCAATGCCTAGTATTTCCAACACAAATTTACCCTAACCTATAGAAACTCATGCTGTATTTCCACATATGAAAAAATAATAACTTGAAGTCAGAAACATCTGCCAGGTAGATAGTAATGGAAAAATCACCTGAGAACTTTCTGAACTACACCACCATCATCATCACTGTACCATCTCCTGCCAAATGTTATCTTATGTTTCATTAATGAAAATTGATTTTGTCTCTAGTCTAAGCAAAATCTAAGCAAAATTGCATGTACTATTAATATATATTACCAAACAATCAAATAATGCAATACAAAAACCAAAGATATGCTTTGGATCATCCATGCCATTGCTTTCTTGTTAGAAGATACTGTGAGATTCAACAAAATGGTTGACAGAAACCAAGAAACAGAATTTAGCAACATAATGGGCTTAATGAGAATCTGAAAAGGTTTCTTAAGTTGAAATATTTGGCTCAGACCAGAGAATTGTCATGCTCAAAAGAAGACAGTTTAGGCATGGGGAAAGCAGAATCCTATTCTTATCTCCATCGTTATATTATTTTAAGTTGAATTACATTATTTCTAGGTTTCCATCTCCATCTCATCAATTTCAGAAAGCGGAATATTATTCTCTCATAAGCAAGTCTCCTAATTAGCACTCTTCCCTTTGGCCACTCAACAGGAAGTGAGCATGTAGAGAGTCAAGAGCCTATAACAAGAGGGCTAATTACCAAGAGGCAACTGTGGGTGACATTCTGCAGGAAATGTAATTAAAAAGTACATCAGCATTAGAGAGACTAATCCATGAGATGTAACAATACTCATTTTACAGAGTCACCTAGCTGAATTGAAGGCACATTCCATGATTTCAGTGGAATTCTCCTCTTCTAGAAAGAGTCAACCAATCCTGGGTATTTCTCCAGGAAAAAGGGAGAGAGGGGGAGGAGAAGGAGGAGAGGGAGAGAGAGAGAGAGAGAGAGAGAGAGAGAGAGAGAGAGAGAGAGAGAGAGAGAGAGAGAGAGGAGAGAGAGAGAGAGAGAGAGAGAGAGAGAGAGAGAGAGAGAGAGAGAGAGAGAGAGAGAGAGAGATCCTCCTACCTGCCTCCACCACCAGAAAAACAGGGTATTATTCTGTTTGTTTCCTATAATCCCTTTAGGAAGGGCAAAGTTTTCCCTGATGGAGTTAGAGAAGCTGATTGCCATTATATTGCTAGTCAGGTCATGTCTCTGACCTTTCAAAAGCAAGCTTGCAGGACAACTACATGGCTCAGTGGTTAGAGAGCCAAGCCTATAAACAGGAGGTCCTGGTTTCAAATACCTCCTAGCTGTGTGACCCCGGGCAAGTGATTTAACCCCAGTTGTCTGGCCCTTGCTGCTCACCTGCCTTGGGAACAATTCTTAATATTTATTTTAAGACAGAAGATAATCATTTAAAGGGAAGGGAAGGAGGGGAGAAAGGAGGAGGGATGGGGAAGGGCAAAGCAAGCTTGCAGTCTGAAGAGACAGTTGAGATGCAATGCTGTAAGACCATCATTCTTTGTCTCTACCACAAAAGATAGGGAGGATGGAGAGAAGGGTAGGATAGATTTTTCTCCCCACCCCCTGGCCACAATGTCTTGCAGTAGGTTCATAATGGAAAAGAGAAAACAGATTCAGAATAAATTGGTGAAGGCTGCTCCAAGAACTGTAATGAGAGATAGCAGAGAAGAAAGCCAAGCATGGATTTACAAGAGAAGTAGGCGTAGAAGTCGGTAATCGAGCTGTCCAGGGTGCCTGGCAGAGATGCTGTGCCCATGAACATGCAGCAAGAGAGCACTGCAAGAGCAAAAGGGACAGCAGAGCCCTGTTATTGGTAGGATGAGGGAAGAAGGAAGAGACTCAAACATAGAAGTGGGAGGGATGAACTTGGTAAAAAGAACACATCTTCCCCAGACACTAAAGGAAAGGAAGAAAATAATAAATTCATGTAGAAGGATTTTGAGTTGAGGAAATTAAGCAACTCAGAATGGAGGGATTTCACTTTCTAATAAAATAGGAGGCAAGAACATTTGCTGAGAGAAGCAAAGAGATCTTTGAGAGGAAAAGGTGTGGACCCTAAGGAAGGTGTTGGAGTTAATCAGCAGAAAATACAGCAATTGCCATGTTTCAGGGAAGACCCCATGGATAACATGAATCTGGTGGTAGGGTTGTATGACTTTTCATTAGCAACATTCAGGTAGGAGGAAGAAGATAAGTGGAAGAAAGACCAAAGTTTGAAAATTGGCAGATGAACAATGGTAAGATGAAGAAGGCGAGGAACTCAAGGAAAGGGCACAATGTATATATAGTTGAATTGGTCAACTGCCGAGTCCAGACTGTGAAGAGAAACTGAGGCAGGGAGAATAGTTTGGAAGACTAAAGAGACATGGAAGCACCACATGTCTCAGGGAAGATGTTAGAAGGAATAAAGTGGGGTGGGGGTGGAAAATAAGAAATTAAGAATAAAAGCTCATGGAGGTGGCCCAGTTATGGGGATACTTAGCTATCAAGGATGACAATGCCAATGAAGTGTAATAAAAAATAGAAATGGCAAGAAATGAAGAGGTAGATGAAACAGGAGGTTAGAGTGTTTAAAAAGACTCAGACATACGTATTAAAGTCCTCAATAAAGGCATAGAGGAAGATTGTGAATCAAGGACAAAACTTGAGAAAGAAGGGAGACTAATCTGGACAACCTTCAGAATTAAAATAACATTTTAACTTGAAAACTCTCTGCAAGGGAAAAGGCAAAACATGAACATTTTATGCAAATACATCTGTAGTCATCTTATTTCACACATCCGGAGATGGTACTTAGGACAATTCCAGTATAAATCAAAGTTCCCAGGAAGATCTCAGACAACACTTAAAGATAATTAGGGAGAGACAGCAAAATCCAATAAACTATCATAGACAAAAAGTAACCAGAATACAGAGGCACGTCTGTGAATTCTTCTAAGCAGAGCAGTCAAATGCATCAATGGAGAAGCTATACAGAGATTAAGAAGTATTGGGATGAATCAAATCAGCATAGCCAACACATATGGGTGGCGGGAAAACTGAAATTGTAAAAGGATAAAGATGGAAACTGGAGCTGTGACTAGTTCAAGTTCATCACTGACTCCTGGCATGTTGAAAGTGACGCAAACATTTTTGAGATTTGAAGATGAAAGGGAGGAGTTTGAATTTTTTTTTAAGGTAAACTAGCAGAAGGTTCATGGTTGCAAAAGTAAGGCTGAATCCTTTAATACTTAAGTGCTTTAGCCTTTTAGCCTTTCTAAAAGCAGGTGTTAATTTTCACTCATTTTCCCTCTACATAGAAGGAAATTCTAGAACTTAAGAGACACCAACATCCTGAATGTAGTTTGAAGGTCACACATAAAATAACATAAACCAATTTTGCAGCAAGGAAATGTCAAGGAACAATTCTTCCAAGGTCGCTTTTTAAAATTACAATGCTCTAAACTGCTTTTTTTTTTTTTTAAGTTCAGGAGAGGTACGGTGTCAACAACCACTAACAAAGGAGTTCTTAGTTCTATTCATCAATAGAATTCTAGGGGCCCACGAATATGTGTGAGAAAAAAAAATTATCTTTATTTTCTCTAAATATTCATTGAAATTTAGCATTTCCTGCCATTATTTTAAAACACTTTCAGGGGATAGCTAAGTGGCTCAGTGGATTGAAAGCCTAAAGTTCAAATATGACTTCAGACACTTCCTAGCTGTGTGACCTTGGACAAGTCACAACTCCCTTTGCCTAGCCCAATACACCGTATTGATCCTAAAACTGAAGCTTAGGTCTAAAAAAAAAAAAAGCTTCTCAGAAGAGGTCTATAGTCTTCACCAGACTGCCAATGGGGCATTTCACAGAAAAAAGGTTCAGACTCCCTGTACTCACATAAAGCTACTATTTCTTACATTGAATCACCTTCCTTATGCTTTCAATGAGCCACCGCAGGATTTTCTATTTAATGTAAGTCTATTATCACTCAACAAATATTTCTTAATTACCTACTCCGTGCCAGGTTCTTTGCTGGGTGCTGGGGATAGATACAAAAGACAAATGCAAAACAGCCCTAAAGGAGCTTGTATTCTAACAGGGGAGACAATATGGATATGCAGCTTTATATGAAATACCTACAAAGCAGATACAAGGTCACCTTAGGGCCAGAGCTCTTAGCCTGGGGATCATGATTTGTTTCAAAAATATTTTTTATTTTATATTTTTTATTATATATATATATAATATATTACATATATTATATAATTAGTTTTCTCTGTATCTTGAGGCATTTTATTTTATATATTTAAAAACATTATTCTGAGAAGGGATCCACAACACACAAAAAGAAAGATTAAGCACCCCTAATTTCGGGAGAAATCAGTAGCAGCAGCAGGGACCAGCAAAGACCTTGGGAACAATGTTGTGCTTAAGCACAATCTGGATGGAAGAGGCACTTGGAGGGAAGGAGGAAGAGCATTCCAGGCTCGGAGGAGAGCCAGCACAAGAGCAGAGAAATGGGACAGAAGGGGTTAGGTGTGACAAACAATACAAAGGCCACTTTGGCTGAACTATTGACTGTGTGGAAGTGAATAATGTGTATTAAAATTTGGAAAGGTAGGGTGGGGGCCAAGTTGTGACATTTAAATCCAAACTGAGGAATTTATATTTAATCCTAGAGGCATTGGAATTAATTTACTAATAGAATTATATAGTCAGACTTATACTTTAAGGAAATAAATTTGGGGGGTAGGGCAAGCTAGGAGGCTTAGAGGTCCTGGGTTCAAATCAAGCCTCAGACATTTCCTACTTGAGTGACCCTGGGATAGTCACTTAACCCCCATTGCCTAAGCTTTACCCCACTTCTGCCTTGGAACCCATACACAGTAGTGATTCTAAGACAGAAGGTACAGTTTTAAAAAAGAAAGAAAGAAAATAAATCTGGTAACTTAATGGAAGATGCCTGGAATGAGAAGAGATTTGAGGCAATTATGAGGTTCTTGCAATAATCCAGGTGGGATGCAATTAGAGCCTGAACTAAAACATTAGCCATATGAATGGAGAGAAGATGTTGTGGAAATAGATAAATATTATAAGATTCATCAATGAATTGAATGGGGAAGGAGAGAGAAAGTGACCATAAAGTTGCAAACTTGGATGACTAAGGATAGCAATGCCCTCAAAAGTAATAGGGTAATGCAAAAAGTGAAGGGTTTGAGAGGAAAAGTGAGTTCTAGATTGGACATAATGGATTTGAAATACCTATGGGACATCC